>NC_141873.1:590828390-591131420 GCF_056163025.1 Triticum urartu | reverse complement strand
TCATAAACCCACAATTCATCGGAACTCGACAAACACACCGCAAAAAGAGTTACATCGAATAGATCTCCAAGAAGATCAAGGAGAACTTTGTATTGAGATCCAAAGAGAGAGAAGAAGCCATCTAGCTAATAACTATGGACCCAAAGGTCTGAGGTAAACTACTCACACATCATCGGAGAGGCTATGGTGTTGATGTAGAAGCCCTCCATGATCGATGCCCCCTCCGGCGGAGCACCGAAAAGGCCCCAAGATGGGATCTTGATAACCCACAAGTATAGGGGATCGCAACAGTTTTCGAGGGTAGAGTATTCAACCCAAATTTGTTGATTCGACACAAGGGGAGCCAAAGAATATTCTCAAGTATTAGCAGCTGAGTTGTCAATTCAACCACACCTGGAAACTTAGTATCTGCAGCAAAGTGTTTAGTAGCAAAGTAATATGATAGTGGTGATAACGGTAACAAAGTAAAGACATCAAAAGTAATGTTTTTGATATTTTTGTAGTGATTGTAACAGTAGCAACGGAAAAGTAAATAAGCGTAAACCAGTATATGGAAAACTCGTAGGCACCGGATCAATGATGGATAATTATGCCGGATGTGGTTCATCATGTAACAGTCATAACATAGGGTGACACAGAACTAGCTCCAGTTCATCAATATAATGTAGGCATGTATTCCGTAAATAGTCATACGTGCTTATGGAAAAGAACTTGCATGACATGTGTTGTCCTACCCTCCCGTGGCAGCGGGGTCCTATTGGAAACTAAGGGATATTAAGGCCTCCTTTTAATAGAGAACCGGAACAAAGCATTAACACATAGTGAATACATGAACTCCTCAAACTATGGTCATCACCGGGAGTGGTCCCGATTATTGTCACTTCGGGGTTGCCGGATCATAACACATAGTAGGTGACTATAGACTTGCAAGATAGGATCTAGAACTCACATATATTCATGAAAACATAATAGGTTCAGATCTGAAATCATGGCACTCGGGCCCTAGTGACAAGCATTAAGCATAGCAAAGTCATAGCAACATCAATCTCAGACCATAGTGGATACTAGGGATCAAACCCTAACAAAACTAACTCAATTACATGATAAATCTCATCCAACCCATCACCGTCCAGCAAGCCTACGATGCAATTACTCACGCACGGCGGTGAGCATCATGAAATTGGTGATGGAGGATGGTTGATGATGACGACGGCGACGAATCCCCTTCTCCGGAGCCCCGAACGGACTCCAGATCAGCCCTCCCGAGAGAGATTAGGGATTGGCGGCGGCTCCGTATCGTAAAACGCGATGAAACTTTCTCTCTGATTTTTTTCTCCTCGAAAGCCAATATATGGAGTTGGAGTTGGCGTCGGAGGGCCACCAGGGGGCCCACGAGGTAGGGGGGCGCGCCCAGGGGGGAGGGGCACGCCCCCCACCCTCGTGGACAGGGTGTGGGCCCCCTGGTCTTCATCTTTGGTGAGGATTTTTTTATTATTTATTCTAAGATATTCCGTGGAGTTTCAGGCCATTCCGAGAACTTTTGTTTTCTGCACATAAAACAACACCATGGCAATTCTGCTGAAAACAGCGTCAGTCTGGGTTAGTTCCATTCAAATCATACAAGTTAGAGTCCAAAACAAGGGCAAAAGTGTTTGGAAAAGTAGATACGACGGAGACGTATCAACTCCCCCAAGCTTAAACCCTTGCTTGTCCTCAAGCAATTCAGTTGAGAAACTGAAAGAGAAAAAGAAAAACTTTTACAAACTCTGTTTGCTCTTGTTGTTGTAAACATGAAAAGCCAGCATTCAAGTTTCAGCAATTATTATGAACTAACCATACTCACAATAACACGTAGGTCTCACAATTACTCATATCAATAGCATAATCAGCTAGCGAGCCATAATAATAAAACTCGGATGACAACACTTTCTCAAAATAATCATAACATGATATAACAAAATGGTATCTCGCTAGCCCTTTCTGAGACCGCAAAACATAAATGCAGAGCAACTTTAAAGATCAAGGACTGACTAAACATTGTAATTCATGGTAAAAGAGATCCAGTGAAGTCATACCCAATATAAACCAAACATAATGAATGCAAACAACAGTGTGCTCTCTAGCGGGTGCTTTTTAATAAGAAGGGTGACGACTCAACATAAAAGTAAATAGATAGGCCCTTCGCAGAGGGAAGAAGGGATTTGTAGAGGTGCCAGAGCTCGATTTTTGAAATAGAGATAAATAATATTTTGAGCGGCATACTTTCACTGTCAATGCAACAACTATGAGATGGCTGTATCTTCCATACTACATGCATTATAGGCAGTTCCCAAACAGAATGGTAAAGGTTTATACTCCCCCTCCTCCACAATCATCAATCCATGGCTTGCTCGAAACAACGAGTGCCTCCAACATTCAACGGGTCCCAGGGGAGTTTTGTTTAATTATTTTGATTTTCTTTGATCTTTTTGGATCATGGGACTGGGCATCCCTTTACCGGCCCTTTCTCGTGAATGAGGAGCGGAGTCCACTCCTCTTGAGAATAACCCACCTAGCATGGAAGATATAGGCAGCCATAGTTGCACATGAGCTGCTCGAGCATACAAAATAGAATTTCATTTGAAGGTTTGGAGTTTGGCACATACAAATTTACTTGGAACGGCAGGTAGATACCGCATATAGGAAGGTATAGTGGACTCATATGAAACAACTTTGGGGTTTAAGGAGTTTGGATGCACAAGCAGTATTCCCACTTAGTACAGGTGAAGGCTAGCAAAAGACTGGGAAGCGACCAACTGAGAGAGCGACAACAGTCGTAAACATGCATTAAAATTAATTTACACCGAATATAAGCATGAGTAGGATATAATCCACCATGAACATAAATATCATGAAGGCTATGTTGATTTGATTCAACTACATGCGTGAACATGTGCCAAGTCGAGTCACTCAATTCATTTAAAGGAGGATACCATCCTATCATACCACATCATAATCATCTCAATAGCATGTTGGCATGCAAGGTTAACCATTATAACTCATAGCTAATCAAGCATGGCACAAGCAACTATAATCTCTAAATGTCATTGCAAATATGTTTACTTCATAATAGCTGAATCAGGAACGATGAATCATCATATTTACAAAAACAAGAGAGGTCGAGTTCGTACCAGCTTTTCCCATCCCAATGGGTCCATCATATATCATCATTATTGCCTTTCACTTGCACGACCGAACGGTGTGTATAATAATAGGAGTGTACGTGCATTGGACTAAGCTGGAATCTGCAAGCATTCAACTCAAGAGAGAAGACAAGTAATATGGGCTCTAAGTTAAATAAACAATCATGCATATAAGAGCCACTAAGCATTTTCAATATAGTCTTCTCGACCCCCAAAGAAAGGAAAATAAAAATAAAAACTATTTACACGGGAAAGCTCCCAACAAGCAAAAGAAGGACGGGAAATATTTTTGGGTTTTCTTTTTAATTCTACTACAAGCATGGAAAGTAGACTAACACTAATTTTTTTTGTTTTTTTCTTAAGGTTTATTAAACACACAAGAAGAAAGCAGGAAAAAGGAAAATAAACTAGCATGGATATTACAGTGAAAGAGTATGAGCACCGACATCTAGCAATGAGTGTGAACATGAATGTAATGTCGGTGGGAAATATGTACTCCCCCAAGCTTAGGCTTTTGGCCTAAGTTGGTCTATTGCCAGGGATAACCTGGCTGATATCCGTAGGTGAAGCTGGGGTCGTACTGCGATGCAGCGGCTACCGCCTGTTGAGCAGCAGCATGGCATTGGGCTGCTTCCACTCCCCTCTCGTACTCATCTGCCTCCTCTCTGGTAATAATATATCTTCCTCTCACCTGAAAATCAAAGAAGGTAGGAGCAGGAAGAGCAACACGGACCACACGCCGTCTGTCAAAGATTAGTCGATACTGGTAAGGTGGTCCAGTCCTCTCAATGAACTAGTGGGAAAACATAGGATCAAGATCTAAATAAGAAGTGGGCAACTCCACATCACCCTCACGAATGTCTACATCAAGAAAAATTAGCTAAGCGGGTTGCATAAATTCCTCCAAAGAAATCTCCGTTACGTCTATTAAGATGCAACCTACGAGCTATAATGGCTCCCATATGATAAGCTTGGTTCCCTAACACAGCACTTCTGAGAATGCTGAGATTAGGGGCACACATGTGACATGCTTCATCCTTAGCAGTTATACATCTACCAATGAAGAGAGCAAAATAATGTATAGCAGGAAAGTGAATGCTCCCTATAGTGGCCTGTGCTATATCTCTAGATTCCCCCACAGTTATTCTAGCAAGAAAATCTCTATATTCAGATTTAGGGGGATCCCTGATACTACCCCAAGATGGAAGTTTGCATGCACGAGTGAAATCCTCTAAGTCCATGTTATAAGACTTGTCATAAAGGTCAAACATGACTGAAGGAGAATTACGCGAAGATGAATAATCAAACCTCCCCACAAATGAACTTGCGAGATAACGATACCGGGGGCATTTATCAGCTTCAAAGTCCTCAAGACCGGCATTACGCACATATGTGTAAAACTCTTCTTTAATTCCCACTTGATTCATAAAATTTTCTGAAGGCCATTCATAGGGCCTCACGAGAGCGTCTCTTGGTGGTTCCTCGTCACCATCACGCATTGCAAGTCTGGGACCTTGCTTCCTTGAAGAACCACCTTGGAACATCCTCCTAAGCATATTGTTTTATCTGAAAATAATTCTGAAATTTTAGTAACTTCAAACAAAAGTGAACCAACTTCAATAAGATTAATAGCAACTACTCATACAAGTGCCTAGAGCATATATCAAGCATAAGAACTACTTGGAACCATATATATTTGACATGCAAGCTCAAGAACATGGTCACCTATGCAGCGCAAATTTGCAATGAATAAAGCACTAGAACAAAAACTAATTGGACCAATGGAGGAGTCACATACCAAGGAACAATCTCCCCAAGCAGTTTTGCGAGAGGTGCTTTAAGCAAGGAGATCGAAAATCACAGCAAAAGTTGCTGGAACACGAGCTTGAGTTGGTTTTTCGGGTTTGTGCGAGACAGAGGAAGAAGATGGGTGCAGGAATAAGTGGAGGAGGGCCACCATGGGCCCACGAGGCAGTGGGGCGCGCCCAGGGGGGTAGGGCGTGCCCTCCACCCTCGTGACCAGGTGGCAGCTCCCCCCGCGGTAATTTTTGCACTAAAAATCCTTAAATATTCCCGAAAAATCATATTAAATTGGCATGGCATTCTGAGGACTTTTATTTTCGGGATATTTTTATATTGCATGGATAAGTCAGGAAACAGACAGAAAAAATACTATTTTACTTTATTTCTACTAAAGAACAGAAAATATAAAGAGGGTACAGAAGGTTGTGCTTCTAGTTTCATCCATCTCATGCTCATCAAAAAGAATCCACTAACAAGGTTGATCAAGTCTTGTTAACAAACTCATTCCGATAATCATGGAACCGGAGAAATTTCGAATAACACTATGTTACCTCAACGGGGATATGGACATCCCCAACAATAAGTATATCATATTTCTTTTTGACAGTAGGAAGAGGAAATTCAAAACCTCCAAATATAATTGATGGAATTTTTCCAATAGAGTTGACACTATAAACTTGAGGTTGTTTCCTCGGAAAGTGCACCGTATGCTCATTACCATTAACATGAAAAGTGACATTGCCTTTGTTGCAATCAATAATAGCCCCTGCAGTATTAAGGAAAGGTCTTCCAAGAATAATAGACATACTATCATCCTCGGGAATATCAAGAATAACAAAGTCCGTTAAAATAGTAACATTTGCAACCACAACAGGGACATCCTCACAAATACCGACAGGTATAGCAGTTGATTTATCAGCCATTTGCAAAGATATTTCAGTAGGTGTCAACTTATTCAAGTCAAGTCTATGATATAAAGAGAGAGGCATACCACTAACACCGGCTCCAAGATCACATAAAGCAGTTTTAACATAATTTCTTTTAATGGAGCATGGTATAGTAGGTACTCCTGGATCTCCAAGTTTCTTTGGTATTCCACCCTTAAAAGTGTAATTAGCAAGCATGGTGGAAATTTCAGCCTCCGGTACCTTTCTTTTATTGGTAATGATATCCTTCATATACTTAGCGTAAGGATTTGTTTTGAGCACATCAGTCAATCGCATACGCAAAAAGATAGGTCTAATCATTTTAGCAAAGCGCTCAAAATCCTCATCATCCTTTTTCTTGGATGGTTTCGGAGGAAAAGACATGGTTTTCTGAACCCATGGTTCTCTTTCTTTACCATGTTTCCTAGCAACGAAGTCTCTTTTATCATAACGTTGATTCTTTGATTGTGGGTTATCAAGATCAACAGCAGGTTCAACTTCTACATCATTATCATTACTAGGTTGAGCATCATCATGAACATCATCATTAACATTTTCACTAGGTTCATGTTCATTACCAGATTGTGTTTTAGCATCAGACATAGAGATATCATTTGGATTATCAGGTGGTTCAGCAATAGGTTCACTAGAAGTTTGCACAGTTCTATCATTTTTCTTTTTCTTCCTTTTAGAAGAACTAGGTGCATCAATAGTATTTCTTTGAGAATCTTGCTCGATTCTCTTAGGGTGGCCTTCAGGATACAAAGGTTCCTGAGTCATTCTACCAGTTCTAGTAGCCACTCTAACAGCATAATCATTTTTCTTACTGTCGGTGTCAAAACCGGCGGATCTCGGGTAGGGGGTCCCGAACTGTGCGTCTAGGCCGGATGGTAACAGGAGACAAGGGACACGATGTTTTTACCCAGGTTCGGGCCCTCTCGATGGAGGTAAAACCCTACTCCTGCTTGATTAATATTGATGATATGGGTAGTACAAGAGTAGATCTACCACGAGATCAAGGAGGCTAAACCCTAGAAGCTAGCCTATGGTATGATTGTTGTATGATGGAGTTGTCCTACGGACTAGAAACCTCCGGTTTATATAGACACCAGATAGGGTTAGGGTTACACAGAGTCGGTTACAATGGTAGGAGATCTTGAATATCCGCATCGCCAAGCTTGCCTTCCATGCTAAGGAAAGTCCCATCCGGACACGGGACGAAGTCTTCAATCTTGTATCTTCATAGTCCTGGAGTCCGGCTGAAGGTATAGTCCGGCTATCCGGACACCCCCTAATCCAGGACTCCCTCAGTAGCCCCTGAACCAGGCTTCAATGACGACGAGTCCGGCGCGCGGTTTGTCTTCGGCATTGCAAGGCGGGTTCCTCCTCCAAGTTCTTCAAGAAGATTATAAACACCAAGAGTAGTGTCTGGCTCTTCAAAATAAGTTTCCACATATTACCGTAGAGATAATAATGTTAACACAAATCAAATCTGCTGACGTATTCCGCAGTGTGTCATCACACTACGGCCAAGTCCTTTACTCGAATCGTTTTTACTTTTCCACCTCAGCGCGTTTTGCGAGGCAGTTTCCTTGGCACGTCTTGTCAAAGCAGAGATCGTGTCCCCCTTTTACGGGATTCTCATCAATACGGACGTGGGTAACCCAACCGCGCCATTTATCACGGCGCTTGGGAGGCAAGCGAGTTTTACTAGGCTGGTGGGGACGCACAACCACATCCGCCCATATAAGGGGATAAGGATCCACCTTTTTACCTACGCCTTCTTCCTCCTTTGCCTATCCATCTCCTGCGCACTCGAGCTCCAGCGCCCAAGCCCGCACTTCCCACCTCAACCTTCTCCAGCGATGTCCGGAGCGGGAGGCAAGTGGAAGGTCTCCTCCGTCACGGAGGGCGACGTCAAAAAGCTTAGGAAGGCCGGATACTTGTCCAAAGACATCGCGCACCGGCTTCCCGAAGGGGCAGCTCCTCCCCACCCCAAGGCCCCACGAGAGGGTAGTATTCCTTCCCCACTTCCTCCGCGGACTGGGTTTTCCACTCCACCCATTCGTCCGGGGACTCATGTCTACTACGGCTTGGATTTCCATGATCTGGCCCCGAACTTCATCCTCAACATCTCGGCGTTTATCGTCGTGTGCGAGGCTTTCCTCCGCGTCCGCCCCCATTTCGGCCTCTGGCTCAAGACCTTCAATGTCAAGCCCAAGGTGGTGCGCGGCAGCCAGGTGGAGTGCGGAGGCGCCATGGCGGGCAAGATTGCCAACGTCCTGTGGTTCGAGGGCTCCTTCGTGGAGACCCTAAAGGGGTGGCAAGCCGGGTGGTTTTACATCACCGAGCCACACGATCCGAAATGGATCGCAGCCCCCAAGTTTCGATCCGGACCCCCCACGCGGCTTATGTCCTGGAAAGAGACGGGCCTGTCATGGGGTAACGAAGAAGAGGTGACCGGACTGAAAACATGCATCCAGTCCCTGGTAAACAAGCCAATTAGGCTTGTCAATGTAGTCCAGGTCATGCTCGTCCGCCGGATCCTCCCGTGTCAACAACGGGATTTTAATCTATGGGAGTTCGACCCGGCGCAGCACCGAACCCTTAATAGGCTCTTCGACACGACGTATGAAGACGTCTGGAAGGTGCTAATCAAAGGTGCCGAGGCTCCCGCATCCGCTTCCGAGGGCCGCGGATACAGCTCGCAGCGTCACACTAGCGAGGCAAGCTATTTTCACCTTTTACAGGATGTTAAGTTTTTTCATAGTTTGACTCTATGCGGGATCTAAACTCCCTTACCTTTGACAGGCTTGGCAGGCGATATCCGAACCGATTAACTGTCCGGCTCCCTTGCCCGAAGACCCAGCCCCTTCTCTCTTAGTGAAGCTGCTGGTTCCGGCTCCCTATGTGGTGCCGGAGAAGAAGGCCAAGAAGAAGAAGGCCACGGGGACTCGAAAGAGTGCCCGTAATATGGTGGTGTCAGACTCATCATCCGATGAGTCCGAGACGCTCTCCTCCCATGAGAACGAGGAGGAGGAAGAAGAAACCTCTCCCCCTCCAGCGGGGGGAGGGAAGAAAAGGAAGGCTGGCCCAACGGGGGAGGCCGAAGGGTCTAGGAAGAGGAAGACCCCTCCGCCGGACTACTCCCCCGATGCCGAAGAGGACGAAGAGGAGTGGCCAGACAGGGCCAAGCGTCCGGCGAAATCGTAAGTTTGGATATCAGAGTAACTCATGACGTTCCTTTGTTGCACAGCTTTCCTAATGTCGGACATAATTATGCAGCCCGCCCCGGGCCGAACTCGACGAATCATCGGGTGGCTCCCTGGATTCATCAGACGTGAACTCAGTTCCGCCCGCTGACTCCCCCCGCATTGCGGATGACGCCGAAGTGGCGTCGCGGCAAGCTCCTGGGCAGGAGGAGGTGGTCCTGGAGGAGCCGCGAGGCGACCTCCCGGACTCCAGGAGTAAAGGGGACAAGACCCCCCAGGGCTCCAAGTCCGGCTTTGAGCCGGACACCGCGCCGGAATCTTCAACAGTTCCGGACTGCGGTAGGCGAACTCCTCCCAAGAGGAGCAAGCCTTCTGAGCCGGCGGCCTCCGTCCAATCGGAGGCGCCGGACAATCTTCTGGAGGTGCTTGACGGCGCCTCCATCGATGAGGAGCACCGTACTATTATGAGTACGATGATCCAGAAGGTTCAGTCCGCCAAGAGCGGACTGACTGAAGCTTGTGCTAGCCTTCTAACAGGCTTCGAGGTAAGTAAAAATATGTAAAAATATTACCGCATAGACGGTAGCCCCTGATGCTCTGTTTGGTGTTCGGAAAGAAAAGCCGAATAGAGGATCTATTAATTTTCGCAGGAGTCTAACAAAAAGGAGTCAATATGCGTATGCAGGCTTCGCTGCTAGCCACCGCCGCACTGACTGCGGAGGTGGGTGCCCTGAAACAGGGCCTCGAGCAGACCGAGCAAGAGCTCGGCCATGTCAAGCGGCAGCTCGAGGAGAAAGAAGGTAAGAAATACCTTACAGAAAAAGTGCCTATAAAAAGACGTGATTGCAAAAAATAACAGGATTGTGCTACTTATTGTAGGGGCCACGACTGAGGTGGCGACCCTCAAGCAGGCGCTGTCCGAGGCTGAGAAGAAAGCGGCCGCGGAGCGCACCGAGCGAGAGAAACTTGAGGACCAGGTCGGCGAGGTGCAGCAGGAGCTTCAGACTCTCATGAAAAAACATGAGAGTTTGGAGCTTGAGTCAAAGACGCAAGCGTCCGAGCTCGCGGTGGCCCTTGAGACTGCCAAGTCCGCCAAGGCCGAAGCCCAAAGGGCCCTCCAAGAGTTGGAGGAGATGAAAAAGATAGCGGCGGGTAAGGCATTCTTTATGCAGAGCAGAAATATAAAAGTAAACTACTTGTTACTTACCCGAATCCAGAGCTCTCCAGGGGCATTCGCAGATCTTCCCCGTAGCGTATCCGACGCCGCCACATTCTACCGAGCTGAGGAGGACAGCTCGAAGGAGAAGGTGTTCTGGTCTCAGTATGCTGAGGCCGGACACCCTGTGCCCTTGAGCGATCAGCTGAAACAGCTGGTCGAGCTCCACAAGGCGGCTGAACAGGCCATGAAGGGCTTCATAGTTCGGCTGTGGCCCGGAGAGGCCCTGCCCGGGAGCTACTTCGGGCTGGTGCGGCGGCTGTTCGAGGGTTGTCCAAGGCTTGAGGTCATCAAGCGCTCCATCTGCATCGAAGGTGCCCGTAGGGCCCTTGCCCGTGCAAAGGTGCACTGGGGTAAGCTGGACGGTGAGAAGCTTGTGAGGGACGGGCCACCGCCGGGGAAGGAGCATCGCAAGCCCGAGAACTACTATAAGGATGTTCTTGCGGGTGCCCGCCTTGTGGCGGATGAATGTACCAAGGATGTAATTTTTGAATGAACTCGCTCGTGTTTATCCTGTGCGCTGAAAACTTGTTCATAGGCGCTAAGAAATGCTTGTTGAATTTAAAATATTATTTTCTGTGCGGCCGTTTATCGAAAAATTGAGAGATGGTCAGTCGTCGGCTTCTGCCCCCATGCCACTAGTGCTGGGGTGTTCGGGATAAACCTAAGCGCTCTTTTTCCCATAGTTGGGTCCTTCGAGGGAGCCGCTCAGCACAACGAACCAGGCAATCGGACTATAATGCTTGAACACTCTCACTTAGCCATAGAACTTTATAATTTTAAATTTCGGCGAAGCCCCTAGTTCGGAAGACCGAGTTCGGGGCGCTATCCATGCCTTGGCCGGACAAATCCGGCTCCTCGCTCGAAGCGGCATAAGTCTTTAGGGACTCGAAAAACCTGTCGAACAGCGACCGGTCTCTCGCCTCATCATGACAGTTAGTTTTAGCTTTCTCCACTGAGGTGCTTAACCCAGCTCAACCGGGGCACAATCGCAGTGGTTCTCCTAGTGCTACCTTAGCCGATATAGCGGAACATAAGGCACCAAAACATAGGAGCCGGTCAAACCCAACTATTGACCCAAATCATGATTCGGAGCCGATGCATATAGTGCTATAAGTTCGGGGTGCCGCACTTGTGAAAGTGTGCGGACTTCTCACACCATATTGAAGGGTACTGAAGCCCCTGGCGTATTTGCCGTACCACAGTGTACGGGTGCAACATGTCATTAATGAACATATATAAAAGAAAGTAATGCAGAAAATAGACAAAAGCTATGCATTATTTATATAAAGGCTGCTATCAGAGAAGAACGATACAAGTGGTATTATAAGCAAAAGATATTGGACTATTTAACATGTCCTGGCCAGGGGCAGGCCGCGGAATTGTATTCAAAACAGGTATACTGCTCATAACAGAGACCACCTGGGAGTTCCATAATGCGGCATGGCTTGTCTGCCTTCCTGGATCTTGCATCGTTTGTGCGGCAGTTGAATTGCCGAACAGGTCGTCCGAAGTGTGGAGTCCTGAAAGTAAGAAAAAACTAAAAGAATTCGGCAGCCCCTAGTACGGTTTAGGCCGTGTTTTGGGCGTGCCGTGATGGTGCCCCTTCCCCTGCGCCCATGGTATTTCAAGAGCGTAGTTATGTATGCGAAGCACTGGTTTCGCTATGTCGCGAGGGCGAGGGTTGGGGCCGCATTGCTACGCCTGTTCAGAACATGCCAGGCGGTCTTGTTGTAGGTTACTCCGGGCGCGCTTGGCAGTGTCCGGCTTTTTAGCGGCCGGACTGGAGAATTGCCTAAGAAGGCTGCTTTGTACTTCCGCTGCGAGAGCCGCCGTGTGCTCCTCCGTACGGAGGGAGCGTTCGGTGTTTCCGTTGACCGTAATTACTCCTCGAGGGCCTGGCATCTTGAGCTTGAGATATGCGTAGTGTGGCACCGCGTTGAACTTTGCAAATGCGGTTCGCCCGAGCAGGGCGTGATAGCCACTGCGAAACGGGACTATATCGAAGATTAACTCTTCGCTTCGGAAATTGTCCTGAGATCCGAAGACCACTTCAAGTGTTACTGAGCCTGTACAGTTGGCCTCTACACCTGGTATAACGCCTTTAAAGGTCGTTTTTGTGGGCTTAATCCTCAAGGGATCTATGCCCATTTTCCGCACTGTATCCTGGTAAAGCAGGTTCATGCTACTTCCGCCGTCCATGAGGACTCTTGTGAGATGAAATCCGTCGATAATTGGGTCGAGAACCAATGCGGAGAAGCCGCCGTGACGGATGCTAGTGGGGTGGTCCCTTCGATCAAAAGTGATCGGGCAGGAGGACCATGGGTTGAACTTTGGGGCGACTGGCTCCATCGCGTATACGTCCCGTAGCGCACGCTTCCGCTCCCTTTTGGGAATGTGGGTTGCATATATCATGTTCACCGTCCGCACTTGTGGGGGGAAACCCTTTTGTCCACTGTTGTTCGGCGGCTTGGGCTCCTCCTCCTCATCGCTATGCAGCCCCTTGTCTTTATTTTTGGCTTTTAACTTGCCTGCCTGCTTGAACACCCAACAATCCCTGTTGGTGTGATTGGCTGGCTTTTCGGGGGTGCCATGTATCTGGCACAAGCGGTTGAGTATTCGGTCCAAACTGGACGGGCCCTGAGTATTCTTTTTGAATGGCTTTTTCCACTGACTGGATTTATAGCCTCTGAATCCGGCATTAACTGCCGTGTCTTCGGTGTTGTCGCTGCTAACGCGACACTTTTTCTTGTTCTGACGTGTCCTGCCACTTTTGTCCTTGGTATCCGAATTACCAGGGTTCTTTGCTAAGTTGTTACTACGAGCTAGCCAGCTATCTTCTCGCGCGCAAAAGCGGGTCATGAGTGTCGTGAGGGCTGCCATGGTTTTCGGCTTGTCCTGTCCCAGGTGCCGGGCAAGCCACTCGTCGCGGATGTTATGCTTGAAGGCTGCTAGGGCCTCTGCATCCGGACAGTCGACTATCTGGTTTTTCTTTGTTAGGAACCATGTCCAGAATTGCCTGGCCGATTCCTCTGGCTGCTGAATTATGTGGCTTAGGTCATCGGCATCCGGTGGTCGCACGTAAGTTCCCTGGAAGTTATCGAGGAATGCGGCTTCCAGGTCCTCCCAAGAACCGATTGAGTCTGCTGGCAAGCTGTTGAGCCAATGCCGGGCCGGTCCCTTAAGCTTGAGCGGGAGGTATTTAATGGCGTGTAGATCATCGCCGCGGGCCATGTGGATATGAAGGAGATAATCCTCAATCCATACCACAGGATCTGTTGTCCCATCATATGATTCGATGTTTACGGGTTTGAAACCCTCTGGGATTTTATGATCCATTACTTCATCTGTGAAGCATAGTGGGTGTGCGGCGCCTCTATACTGGGCTATATCCCGACGCAGCTCGGAAGAGCTATGTCTGTTGTGTTCGGCCCGGCTGGATTTGTTGTATCCGGACTGAAGATTACCGTCACGTGCCGTGGGGCGCCTGCGCGATCTGTAGATCGATCTTGTTTGCCTTGCCTTGTCCTCCAGTATATCTCACAAGTCTGGCGCATTTTCCCGTGCCTTAGTTGAACGGCGCTGGGGCATGGCTTGGTTGGAGGGCCGACAGGCCTCTCTGTCGCGGCCGCGAGGTGGCCGGTCGGCCATGTCATGCACTGGTGATGTAGGTGCTTCCTCCTCTGATCGGGGTAGCGGCCTGCGCTTTGGGTAACTCTTGGAGGGGCGCTCGAGTTCATACTCTTCGGCCGCAAGGACTTCAGTCCATCTGTCAGCTAGCAAGTCTTGATCAGCTCTAAGCTGTTGCTGCTTTTTCTTGAGGCTATTTGCCGTGGCTAGAAGCCTGCGTTTGAAACGCTCTTGTTCGGCAGGGTCTGATGGTACGACGAATTCGTCGTCGTCGAGGCTTGCCTCATCTTCGGAGGGAGGCATATAGTTATCATCCTCAACCTCTCGGTCTGCCGCTCTCTCATGAGGGCTGGCTTCTCCATCTTCCTGTGCCAAATCTTGCTTGGGGGGGGGGGTGTTCTTCGGCGCTATCCAGGGTAGTATTATCTCCCGTGCCGGAATCACCGTTTTTTCTTTGGCGGGATTTAGAGCGGCGCCGCTGACGCCGGCGCTTTGGCTGTTTCTTGGAGGTGTCATTCCCCGCTGTTCCATCGCCATCTCCATCTTTTGGAGTATCCACCATGTATATGTCATATGACGAGGTGGCTTTCCAGTGCCCTACAGGTGCTGGTTCCTATTCGTCTCCTGCATCATCGTCCATATCGTCGATGTCCTCGGAGTCGAAGTCAAGCATGTCGGTTAAATCGTCGACAGTGGCTACAAAGTGGGTGGTGGGTGGGCTTTGAATTTCATCGTCCGTATCCCATCCTTGCTGACCGTAGCTCGGCCAGGGCTCTCCTGACAAAGAGAGAGACTTTAGTGACTGCAGGATATCGCCAAAGGGCGAGTGCTAAAAGATGTCCTCAGCGATGAACTCCATGATCGGCGCCCAATCGGATTCGATTGGCAGGGGCGCGGAGGGCTCGGAGTCCGGAAAGGAGTCCGGCCCTTCGGAGTCGCGGGTCTTGCAGAGTGCGGGGCTGGCATTCGGCTCGATCGCCTTTGGGATCGTAGCCCCCGAGGTGGCGTCCAACCGCTCATCCTTGATTGGCGCAGCGGGCTCCGAATTAAGGGTCGGAACCGGTGCGAGTGCGGCCTCGAGGACGCTGTTCGGAGGCAGAGCTAGATCATGCCCCTCGAGACAGTGCGGCGCGCTTGGCCGTGGATCGAATCCGTCGAAGATCAAGTCCCCGCGGATGTCAGCCGTGTAGTTTAAGCTTCCAAACCTGACCTGATGGCCAGGGGCGTAGCTTTCGATTTGCTCCAGGTGGCCAAGCGAATTGGCCCACAGTGCGAAGCCGCCGAAGACGAAGATCTGTCCGGGGAGAAAGGTCTCACCCTGGACTTCATCGTTATAGATGATCGAGGGAGCCATCGAGCCCAAAAGTGACGACACAGAGGAACTCTCAATGAAAGCACCAATGTCGGTGTCAAAACCGGCGGATCTTGGGTAGGGGGTCCCAAACTGTGCGTCTAGGCCGGATGGTAACAGGAGACAAGGGACATGATGTTTTTACCCAGGTTCGGGCCCTCTCGATGGAGGTAAAACCCTACTCTTGCTTGATTAATATTGATGATATGGGTAGTACAAGAGTAGATCTACCACGAGATCAAGGAGGCTAAACCCTAGAAGCTAGCCTATGGTACGATTGTTGTATGATGGAGTTGTCCTACAGACTAGAACCCTCCGGTTTATATAGACACCGGATAGGGTTAGGGTTACACAGAGTCGGTTACAATGGTAGGAGATCTTGAATATCCGCATCGCCAAGCTTGCCTTCCATGCCAAGGAAAGTCCCATCCAGACACGGGACGAAGCCTTCAATCTTGTATCTTCATAGTCCTGGAGTCTGGCTGAAGGTATAGTCCGGCTATCCAGACACCCCCTAATTCGGGACTCCCTCACTTACTATTCATTTCATCAAGCATTTCTTTCTGAGCTTTAAGTACTTGTTCTACTTGAGTGGTAACCATAGAAGCATGTTTGCTAACAAGTTTAAGTTCACCTCTAATATTATCCATATAATCACTCAAGCATTTAATCATAAAGGTATTATGCTTTAATTGTCTACCAAAATAAGCATTAAAGTCATCTTGCTTAAACATAAAGTCATCAAACTCATCCAAGCACTGACTAGCAATTTTAGTAGGAGGGACTTCAACTTTATCATATCTATAGAGATAATTTACCTTTACTACCTGTGTCGGGATATTGAGAGGTTCTTCAGTAAATAAGTAATTGAGATCATATACTTCTTCAACAGGCGGTAAATTAAGACCATGTATTTCTTCAATAGGAGGTAAATTCTTAACATCTTCAGCTTTAATACCTTTTTCTTTCATAGATTTCTTTGCCTCTTGCATATCTTCGGGACTGAGAAATAGAACACCTCTCTTCTTCGGTGTTGGTTTAGGAATAGGCTCAGTAATTGGCTCAGGAGCTGGCTCAAGAGTTGGCTCGGGAGGTGGCTCAGGAGGTGCCCAATTATTTTCATTTGCCAACATATTATTCAATAAAATTTCAGCGTCATCCGGTGTTCTTTCCCTGAAAAGAGAACCAGCACAACTATCCAGGTAATCTCTGGAAGCATCAGTTAGTCCATTATAAAAGATATCAAATATTTCAGGTTTCTTAAGAGGATGATCAGGCAAAGCATTAAGTAACTTGAGAAGCCTCCCCCAAGCTTGTGGGAGACTCTCTTCTTCAATTTGCACAAAATTGTATATTTCCCTCAAAGCAGCTTGTTTCTTATGAGCAGGGAAATATTTAGCAGAAAAGTAATAAATCATATCCTGGGGACTTTGCACACAGGTAGGATCAAGAGAATTAAACCATTTCTTAGCATCACCCTTTAATGAGAACGGAAATATTTTGAGTATATAAAAGTGGCGCGATCTCAGATTATTAGTAAACAGGGCAGCTATTTCATCTAACTTACGAAGATGTGCCACAACAGTTTCAGATTCATAGCCATAAAAAGGATCAGATTCAACCAAAGTAATTATATCTAGATCAACAGTAATATCATAATAATCCTGATCAGGAACACAGATAGGTGAAGTAGCAAAAGCAGGGTCCGGTCTCATCCTACCTCTAAAATATTCCTTACTCCACTTAATTAGTAACCTCTTACGTTCAGGTTTATCTGGACAAGCAAGAATAGCTTCATAAGATTCATTATTAAAAAGATAACCCTCAGGAATAACAGGCATAGGTTCATCATCACTAACATCATCGTGTTCAGGTTCACTAATTTCTCTTTCTCTAGACTTAGAAATTTTCTCATCTAGAAATTCACCAAGTGGCACAGTAGTATCAAGCATAGAAGTAGTTTCATCATAAGTATCATGCATAGCAGAAGTGGCATCATCAATAACATGCGACATATCAGAATTCATAGCAGTAGTATGTTTAGGTGTCGCTAGCTTACTCATAACAGAAGGTGAATCAAGTGCAGAGCTAGATGGCAGTTCCTTACCTCCCCTCGTAGTTGAGGGATAAATTTTTGTCTTAGCGTCTTTCAAGATCTTCATAGTGTCCAGCAGATATAAATCCCAAGTGACTCAAAGAATAGAGCTATGCTCCCTAGCAACGGCGCCAGAAAAAGGTCTTGATAACCCACAAGTATAGGGGATCGCAACAGTTTTCGAAGGTAGAGTATTCAACCCAAATTTGTTGATTCGACACAAGGGGAGCCAAAGAATATTCTCAAGTATTAGCAGCTGAGTTGTCAATTCAACCACACCTGGAAACTTGGTATCTGCAGCAAAGTGTTTAGTAACAAAGTAATATGATAGTGGTGATAATGGTAACAAAGTAAAGACAACAAAAGTAATGTTTTTGGTATTTTTGTAGTGATTGTAACAGTAGCAACGGAAAAGTAAATAAGCGTAAACCAGTATATGGAACACTCGTAGGCACCGGATCAATGATGGATAATTATGCCGGATGTGGTTCATCATGTAACAGTCATAACATAGGGTGACACAGAACTAGCTCCAATTCATCAATATAATGTAGGCATGTATTCCGTAAATAGTCATACGTGCTTATGGAAAAGAACTTGCATGACATCTTTTGTCCTACCCTCCCGTGGCAGCGGGGTCCTATTGGAAACTAAGGGATATTAAGGCCTCCTTTTAATAGAGAACCGGAACAAAGCATTAACACATAGTGAATACATGAACTCCTCAAACTATGGTCATCACCGGGAGTGGTCCCGATTATTGTCACTTCGGGGTTGCCGGATCATAACACATAGTAGGTGACTATAGACTTGCAAGATAGGATCTAGAACTCACATATATTCATGAAAACATAATAGGTTCAGATCTGAAATCATGGCACTCGGGCCCTAGTGACAAGCATTAAGCATAGCAAAGTCATAGCAACATCAATCTCAGAACATAGTGGATACTAGGGATCAAACCCTAACAAAACTAACTCGATTACATGATAAATCTCATCCAACCCATCACCGTCCAGCAAGCCTACGATGCAATTACTCACGCACGGCGGTGAGCATCATGAAATTGGTGATGGAGGATGGTTTATGATCACAACGGCGACGAATCCCCCTCTCCGGAGCCCCGAACGGACTCCAGATCAGCCCTCCCGAGAGAGATTAGGGCTTGGCGGCGGCTCCATATCGTAAAACGCGATGAAACTTTCTCTTCGATATTTTTCTCCTCGAAAGCCAATATATGGAGTTGGAGTTGGCGTCAGAGGGCCACTAGGGGGCCCACGAGGTAGGGGGTGCGCCCAGGGGGGAGGGGCGCGCCCCCCACCCTCGTGGACAGGGTGTGGGCCCCCTGGTCTTCATCTTTGGCGAGGATTTTTTTATTATTTATTCTAAGATATTCCGTGGAGTTTCAGGTCATTCCGAGAACTTTTGTTTTCTGCACATAAAACAACACCATGGTAATTCTGCTGAAAACAGCGACAGTCCGGGTTAGTTCCATTCAAATCATACAAGTTAGAGTCCAAAACAAGGGCAAAAGTGTTTGGAAAAGTAGATACGACGGAGACGTATCAGATCTCAGGGGTACAGAAGGTTGAGGCGGTGGAAATAGGGTTTCGTGGTGCTCCTGGATGGTTTCGGGGTATGTAGGTATATATAGGACGAAGAAGTAGGTCGGTGGAGCCACGAGGGGCCCACGAGGGTGCGGGCGTGCCCAGGGGGGCAGGCGCGCCTCCCTGCCTCTTGGCCTCCTTGTTGATTTCTTGACGTCCACTCCAAGTCCTCCAGATCACGTTTGTTCCAAAAGTAACTCTCCCAAAGGTTTCATTCCTTTTGGACTCCGTTTGATATTCCTTTTCTGCGAAACACTGAAATAGGCAAAAAAATAGCAATTTGCACCGGGCCTTGGGTTAATAGGTTAGTCCCAAAAATAATATAGAAGTGTATAATAAAGCCCAGTAAACATCCAAAACAGAATATACAATAGCATGGAGCAATCAAAAATTATAGATACGTTGGAGACTATCAGCTACCAAACGTCACAACGTAACTGGGTGATTATAAAGGTGCTCTACAGGTGTCTCCGATGGTACTTGTTGAGTTGGCATAGATCAAGATTAGGATTTGTCACTCTGATTGTCGGAGAGGTATCTCTGGGCCCTCTCGGTAATGCACATCACTATAAGCCTTGCAAGCAATGTAACTAATGAGTAAGTTGCGGGATGATGCATTACGGAACGGTTAAAGAGACTTGCCAGTAATGAGATTGAACTAGATATTGAGATATCAACAATCGAATCTCGGGCAAGTAACATACTGATGACAAAGGGAACAACGTATGTTGTTATGCGGTTTGAGCGATAAAGATCTTCGTAGAATATGTAGGAGCCAATATGAGCATCCCAGTTCCGTTGTTGGTTATTGACCGGAGATGAGTCTCGGTCATGTCTACATAGTTCTCGAACCCGTAGGGTCCGCACGCTTAACGTTTGGTGACGATCGGTATTATGAGTTTATGTGTTTTGATGTACCGAAGGTTGTTCAGAGTCCCGGATGAGATCAGAGACATGATGAGGAGTCTCGTAATGTTCGAGACGTAAAGATCGATATATTGGAAGGCTCTATTCGGACATTGGAAAGGTTCTGAGTGGTTCGAGTATTTATCGGAGTACCGGGGAGTTACGGGAATTCGACGGGGAGTATATGGGCCTTATTGGGCTTTAGGGGAGAGAGAGAGAGGGGCTGCCTAGGGCAGGCCACGTGCCCCCAAGGCCTAGTCTGAATTGGACTAGGGGGTGGGGCGGCGCCCCCTCCTTCCTTCTCTTCTCTCTTCCCCTTCCTTCTCTCCTACTCCTACTACTTGGAAAGGGGGGAATCCTACTCCTGGTGGGAGTAGGACTCCCCAGGGCGCGCCATAGTAGAGGGCCGGCCCTCCCCCTCCTCCACTCCTTTATATACGGGGGAGGGGGCACCCCATAGACACACAAGTTGATCATTGATCTCTTAGTCGTCCACCCTAATCCACCTCGGTCAGATCGTCGTAGTGCTTAGGCGAAGCCCTGCGCCGGTAACTTCATCATCACCGTCATCACGCCGTCGTGCTGACAAAGCTATCCCTCGAAGTTCTACTGGATCATGAGTTCGTGGGACGTCATTGAGCTGAACATGTGCAGATCGCGGAGGTGTCGTACGTTCGGTACTAGGATCGGTCGATCGTGAAGACGTACGACTACATCAATCGCGTTGTCATAACGCTTCGGCTTACGGTCTACGAGGGTACGTAGACAACACTCTCCCCTCTTGTTGCTATGCATCACCATGATCTTGCGTGTGCGTAGGATTTTTTTTGAAATTACTATGTTCCCCAATAATGGTATCAGAGCCAGGTTTATGCGTAGATGTTATATGCACGAGTAGAACACAAGGGAGTTGTGGGCGGTAATAGTCATACTGCTTACCAGCATGTCATACTTTGATTCGACGGTATTGTTGGATGAAGCGGCCCGGACCGACATTACGCATACGCTTACGCGAGACTGGTTCTACCAACGTGCTTCGCACACAGGTGGCTGGCGGGTGTCAGTTTCTCCAACTTTAGTTGAATCGAGTGTGGTGATACGTGTCCAACGTATCTATAATTTTTTTATTGTTCCATGTTATGTTATATTCTGTTTTGGATGATTAATGGGCTTTGTTAAACCCTTTTATATTATTTTTGGGACTAACCTATTAACCCAGAGCCCAGTGCGAGTTCCTGTTTTTTTCCTTGTTTCAGTGTTTCGCAGAAAAGGAATATCAAACGGAGTCCAAACGGAATGAAACCTTCGGGAAAGTTATTTTTGGAATGGAAGCAATCCAGAAGACTTGGAGTATATGTAAGGGAAGCAACGAGGAAGGCACGAGGCAGGGGGCGCGCCCACACCCCTGGGCATGCCCTCCACCCTCGTGGGCCCCTCGTGGCTCCCCTGACGTATTTCTTCCTCCTATATATACCGATATACCCTAAAATCATCGAGGAACAGAATAGATCGGGAGTCCCGCCGCCGCGAGCCTCTGTAGCCACCAAAAACCAATCGGGACCCTGTTCCGGCACCCTGCCGGAGGGGGGAACCCTCACCGATGGCCATCTTCATCATCCCGGCACTCTCCATGACGAGGAGGGAGTAGTTCACCCTCGGGGCTGAGGGTATGTACCAGTAGCTATGTGTTTGATCTCTCTCTCTCTCGTGTTCTTGAGGTGATACGATCTAGATGTATCACGAGCTTTGCTATTGTAGTTGGATCTTATGATGTTTCTCCCCCTCTACTCTCTTGTACTGGATTGAGTTTTCCCTTTGAAGTTATCTTATCGGATTGAGTCATTAAGGATTTGAGAACACTTGATGTATGTCTTGCATGTGCTTATCTGTGGTGACAATGGGATATCACGTGATCCACTTGATGTATGTTTTGGTGATCAACTTGCGGGTTCCGCTCGTGAACTTATGCATAGGGGTTGGCACACGTTTTCGTCTTGACTCTCCGGTAGAAACTTTGGGGCACTCTTTGAAGTTCTATGTGTTGGTTGAATAGATGAATCTGAGAATATTTAATGCATATCGTATAATCATACCGACGGATACTTGAGGTGACATTGGAGTATCTAGGTGACATTAGGGTTTTGGTTGATTTGTGTCTTAAGGTTTTATTCTAGTATGAACTCTATGATAGATCGAACGGAAAGAATAGCTCCGTGTTATTTTTACTACAGACTCTTGAATAGATCGATCCGAAAGAATAACTTTGAGGTGGTTTCGTACCCTACAATCTCTTTGTTTGTTCTCCGCTATTAGTGAATTTGGAGTGACTCTTTGTTGCATGTTGAGGGATAGTTATATGATCCAATTATGTTATTATTGTTGAGAGAACTTGCACTAGTGAAAGTATGAACCCTAGGCCTTGTTTCCTAGCATTGCAATACCGTTTACGCTCACTTTTATCGCTTGCTACCTTGCTGTTTTTATATTCTCAGATTACAAAAACCTATATCTACCGTCCATATTGCACTTGTATCACCATCTCTTCGCCGAACTAGTGCACCTATACAAATTACCATTGTATTGGATGTGTTGGGGATACAAGAGACTCTTTGTTATTTGGTTGCAGGGTTGTTTAAGAGAGGCCATATTCATCTTACGCCTCCCATGGATTGATAAACCTTAGGTCATCCACTTGAGGGAAATTTGCTACTGTCCTACAAACCTCTGCACTTGGAGGCCCAACAACGTCTACAAGGAGAAGGTTGTGTAGTAGACATCAAGCTCTTTTCTGGCACCGTTGCCGGGGAGGTGAGTGCTTGAAGGTATATCTTTAGATCTTGCAATCGAATCTTTTAGTTTCTTGTTTTATCACTAGTTTAGTTTATAAAAGAAAACTACGAAAAAATGGAATTGAGTTTGTCTCATACGCTTCATCTTTTTAACATCTTTCGTGAGTATGATGGGAAGGAAAATTGTGCCAAAGTGTTAGAAGAAGAATGCATTAAAATGTTTGGCACTAAAATCTTTGAATGATGAGCATGATTGCAATGTTGTTAGTATGAACTCCTTGAATATCCATAGTACTAATGATGATTGCACTAGTTATGATGAAAATGTCTCCTATAAACATGTCAATTTTTGTGGAGTGCATTGGGTTTGCAAGTACACACCAAATAGGGAAGATAGATATTGCAAGAGGCATAAGCATTTCGAAACTAAATGGTTAAAAGAAAGGCTAAATGTTAGTGCTGAAAATTTAAAATTTCTTAGCCATACTTGTGAACTTTGCAATGAACATGGTCACTTAAATATCAAATGCAAATTGTTTCATGATCGAATCGTGTCCAAAAATTGTGATGACTTGATTTCCCTTGCACATTATAGTGAACTTAGTTTGCTTTTGGGTTATGAAGAAATGAAACGTCAAACTAAGATTATTCCAGAATATAACCTCGAGAAATTCCTCGATATTGATTTAGAAGAAATTTATATGTATTGTGCGGTGAATTGCATTGAAAATCTTTATATTGCCAATTACATAAAGAAATGAAAACAAATAGAAGATGAAGAGAATACTAATGAAAGGGAAGAGACTTCCCAATATCCTCCTATTATTTCTTATGATGAATCAGGTAACGAGGAGGAGCTTTCTATTCAACCAATCTCATCAATAAGGAGCTCAAAAAAGAGGGATAAACCCGCACATGATGTGAAGAAGAAAAAGAAAAAACGGAGAAGCAAAGGTAAAAAGGTATCCCTCCCAAATGATGTTGCTCCTACTACTCATTGTGATGATGATAATTGCTATACTATTCGTGCTATATATCCATACTATTAATGATGAGAATGATTATGCTTATGATATGAAAAGTCCAAGCTTGGGGATGCTACGTTTAATGAAGATGATATTATTAGCCTCTCAAGTTTTGATATGCAAATTTGTTATGATAGCATGCCTCCTACTTATGATGATTATATTGATGAAAGTGGGTTTGGAAGAGTGTCAACTTTAGGAAGTAATGATCCCACTATTTTGGAGGATGTTGAATCTTATAATATTTATGAAAGTGGATTTGGAGAGGTCATGACTTTATTTAGTGATGAGTCCACTATCTTGGAAGAGGTTTCAATCGATTATGATGAGAACAAAGTTGCTACTTATGATGATTATTGTGATGAAACTTATGCTATAAAAGGTAGTGATGATTATATTTATAAAACTTGTCATGATTATGATTACCCTTTTTCTGAACATTACTCTTTTAATGTGGAAACAATTTATAGTATTCAAGTCTCTTATGATACTCCCACTATTCCGAATGAGAAGAATTTTGCTTGTGTGGAGAGTAGTTAATTTTCTATGCTTGTATATCATGAGAAGAATGCTTTAGGTGCTGGTTATATTGTTGAATTAATTCATGATGCTACTGAAAATTATTATGGGGGAGGAATATACGCTTGTAGGAATTGCAATAATACCAAGTTTCCTCTCTATGTGCTTAAAGTTTTGAAGTTATGCTTGTTTTGCCTTCCTATGCTAGTTGATTATTGTTCCCATAAGTTGTTTGCTCACAAAATACCTATGCATAGGAAGTGGGTTTGACTTAAATGTGCTAGTCATGTTCTTCATGATGCTCTCTTTATGTTTCAATTCTTATCTTTTATGTGAGCATCATTAAAATTGTCATGCCTAGCTAGGGGCGTTAAACGTTAGCGCTTGTTGGGAGGCAACCCAATTTTATTTTAGTTTCTTGCTTTTTGGTTATGTTTAGTAATAAATAATCCATCTAGCTTCTGTTTAGATGTGGTTTTATGTTTTAATTAGTGTTTGTGCCAAGTAGAACCTTTGAGAAGACTTGGGTGAAGTCTTTATGATCATGCTGTAAAAAACAGAAACTTTAGCGCTCACGAGATTAGCTAATTTTTTTTACTGGAGAGTGCTATTTAGTTGAATGTTTTTGAAGATGATTACTACACACATTCCTCAGGTCCACCAATTTATTTTATAATTTTTGGAGTTCCAGAAGTATACGTTTGATACAAATTACTACAGACAGTTCTGTTTTTGACAGATTCTGTTTTCCATGTGTTGTTTGCTTATTTTGATGAATCTATGAGTAGTATCGGAGGGTATGAACCATAGATAAGTTGGAATACAGTAGATATTACACCAATATGAATTTAGAATGAGTCCACAACAGTACCTAAGTGGTGATTAATTTTCTTA
This sequence comes from Triticum urartu, assembly GCF_056163025.1. NCBI lineage: Eukaryota > Viridiplantae > Streptophyta > Magnoliopsida > Poales > Poaceae > Triticum > Triticum urartu. The sequence continues at coordinate 591,106,265 of NC_141873.1, read as the reverse complement.
TACTAATGGAGCTTACGAGTTTTCTGTTAAGTTTTGTGTTGTGAAGTTTTCAAGTTTTGGGTAAAGATTCGATGGACTATGTTATAAGGAGTGGTAAGAGCCTAAGCTTGGGGATGCCCAAGGCACCCCAAGGTAATATTCAAGGATAACCAAGCGTCTAAGCTTGGGGATGCCCCGGATGGCATCCCCTCTTTCGTCTTCAGTCATCGGTAACTTTACTTGGAGCTATATTTTTATTCACCACATGATATGTGTTTTGCTTGGAGTGTTGTTTTATTTTATTTAGCTTTGCTTGCTGTTTGAATAAAATACTAAGATCTGAAATTATGAAATGGGAGAGTCTCCACATAGCTAAATAATTATTTAACTACTCATTGATCTTGACTTATATCTTTCGGAGTAGTTTGTCGTTTGCTCTAGTGCTTCACTTATATTTTTTAGAGCATGGCGGTGGTTTTATTTTGAAGAAATATATGAACTCTCATGCTTCACTTATATTATTATTGAGAGTCTTTAGAACAGCATGGTAATTTGCTTTGCTTATGAATTTAGTCCTAATATGACGGGCATCCAAGAGGGATATAATAAAAACTTTCATAATAAGTGCATTGAATACTAAGAGAAGTTTGATTCTTTATGATTGTTTTGAGATATGAAGATGGTGATATTAGAGTCATGCTAGTTGAGTAGTTGTGAATTTGAGAGATACTTGTGTTAAAGTTTGTGATTCCCGTAGCATGCACGTATGGTGAACTGTTATGTGATGAAGTCGGAGCATGATTTATTTATTGATTGTCTTCCTCATGAGTGGCGGTCGGGGATGAGCGATGGTCTTTTCCTACCAATCTATCCCCCTAGGAGCATGCATGTAGTACTTCGTTTCGATAACTAATAGATTTTTGCAATAAGTATGTGAGTTCTTTATGACTAATGTTGAGTCCATGGATTATACGCACTCTCACCCTTCCACCATTGCTAGCCCCTCTAATACCGCGCACCTTTCACCGGTATCATATACCCACCATATCCTTCCTCAAAACAGCCACCATACCTACCTATTATGGCATTTCCATAGCCATTCCGAGATATATTGACATGCATTCCACCGTTCCGTTTATTATGACACGCTCCATCATTGTCATATTGCTTTGCATGATCATGTAGTTGACATCGTATTTGTGGCAAAGCCACCTTTCATAATTCTTTCATACATGTCACTCATGAGTCATTGCACATCCCGGTACACCGCCGGAGGCATTCATATAGAGTCATATTTGTTTAAGTATCGAGTTGTAATTCTTGAGTTGTAAGTAAATAAAAGTGTGATGATCATCATTATTAGAGCATTGTCCCAAGTGAGGAAAGGATGATGGAGACTATGATTCCCCCATAAGTCGAGATGAGACTCCAGACTAAAAAAAGAGGCCATAAAAAAGAGAAGGCCTAAAAAAAGGAAAAAAATGAGAGAAAAAGAGAGAAGGGACAATGCTACTATCCTTTTTACCACACTTGTGCTTCAAAGTAGCACCATGATCTTCATGATAGAGAGTCTCTTATGTTGTCACTTTTATATACTAGTGGGAATCTTTCATTATAGAACTTGGCTTGTATATTCCAATGACGAGCTTCCTCAAAATGCCCTAGGTCTTCATGAGCAAGCGAGTTGGATGCACACCCACTAAGTTTCTTTTTGAGCTTTCATATACTTATAGCTCTAGTGCATCCGTTGCATGGCAATCCCTACTCACTCACATTGATATCTATTGATGGGCATCTCCATAGTCCGTTGATACGCCTAGTTAATGTGAGACTATCTTCTCCTTTTTGTCTTCTCCACAACCACCATTCTATTCCACCTATAGTGCTATGTCCATGGCTCACGCTCATGTATTGCCTGAAGATGGAAAAAGTTTGAGAACATCAAAAGTATGAAACAATTGCTTGGCTTGTCATCGGGGTTGTGCATGATTTAAATATTTTGTGTGATGAAGATAGAGCATAGCCAGACTATATGATTTTGTAGGGATAGCTTGCTTTGGCCATGTTATTTTGAGAAGACATGATTGCTTTGTTAGTATGCTTGAAGTATTATTGTTTTCATGTCAATATTAAACTTTTATATTCAATCTTATGGATCTAAACATTCATGCCACAATAAAGAAGATTACATTAATAAATATGTTAGGTAGCATTCCACATAAAAAAATCTGTTTTTATCATTTACCTACTCGAGGACGAGCAGGAATTAAGCTTGAGGATGCTGATACGTCTCCAACGTATCTATAATTTTTGATTGTTCCATGCTATATTATATTCTATTTTGGATGATTAATGGGCTTTGTTAAACACATTTATATTATTTTTGGGACTAACCTATTAACCCAGAGCCCAGTGCCAGTTCCTATTTTCCCCCTTGTTTCAGTGTTTAGCAGAAAAGGAATATCAAACGGAGTCCACGGAATGAAACCTTCGGGAAAGTTATTTTTGGAACGGAAGTAATCCAGAAGACTTGGAGTATACGTAAGGGAAGCAACGAGGAAGGCACGAGGTAGGGGGGCGCACCCTCCACCCTCGTGGGCCCCTCGTGGCTCCCCTGACGTATTTCTTCCTCCTATATATATACCAGTATAGCCTAAAACCATCGGGGAACAGAATAGATCGGGAGTTTCGCCGCCGCAAGCCTCTGTGGCCACCAAAAACCAATCGGGACCCTGTTCCGGCACCCTGCCGGAGGGGGGAACCCTCACCGGTGGCCATCTTCATCATCCTGGCTCTCTCTTTGACGAGGAGGGAGTAGTTCACCCTCGGGGCTGAGGGTATGTACCAGTAGCTATGTGTTTTATCTCTCTCTCTCCCTCGTGTTCTTGAGGTGATACGATCTTGATGTATCGCGCGCTTTGCTATTATAGTTGGATCTTATGATGTTTCTCCCCCTCTACTCTCTTGTACTGGATTGAGTTTTCCCTTTGAAGTTATCTTATCAGATTGAGTCTTTAAGGATTTGAGAACACTTGATGTATGTCTTGCATGTGCTTATCTGTGGTGACAATGGGATATCACGTGATTCACTTGATGTATGTTTTAGTGATCAACTTGCGGGTTCCGCTCATGAACTTATGCATAGGGGTTGGCACACGTTTTCGTCTTGACTCTCCAGTAGAAACTTTGGGGCACTCTTTGAAGTTCTATGTGTTGGTTGAATAGATGAATTTGAGAATGTTTGATGCATATCGTATAATCATACCCACGGATACTTGAGGTGACATTGGAGTATCTAGGTGACATTAGGGTTTTGGTTGATTTGTGTCTTAAGGTGTTATTCTAGTACGAACTCTATGATAGATCGAACGAAAAGAATAGTTTCGTGTTATTTTACTACGGACTCTTGAATAGATCGATCCAAAATAATAACTTTGAGGTGGTTTCATACCCTACAATAATCTCTTCGTTTGTTCTCCGCTATTAGTGACTTTGGAGTGACTCTTTGTTGCATGTTGAGGGATAGTTATATGATCCAATTATGTTATTATTGTTGAGAGAACTTGCACTAGTCAAAGTATGAACCCTAGGCCTTGTTTCCTAGCATTGCAATACCGTTTACGCTCACTTTTACCATTAGTTACCTTGCTGTTTTTATATTTTCAGATTACAAAAACCTATATCTACCATCCATATTGCACTTGTATCACCATCTCTTCGCCGAACTAGTGCACCTATACAATTTACCATTGTATTGGGTGTGTTGGGGACACAAGAGACTCTTTGTTATTTGGTTGCAGGGTTGTTTGAGAGAGACCATCTTCATCCTACGCCTCCCATGGATTGATAAACCTTAGGTCATCCACTTGAGGGAAAGTTGCTACTGTCCTACAAACCTCTGCACTTGGAGGCCCAACAACGTCTACAAGGAGAAGGTTGCGTAGTAGACATCATGTGGCTACGCCCGGTCCTTGTTGAAGGTTAAAACAACACGTACTTGACGAAAAATCATTGTGGTTTTGATGCGTAGGTAAGAACGGTTCTTGCTCATCCCGTAGCAGCCACGTAAAACTTGCAACAACAAAGTAGAGGACGTCTAACTTGTTTTTGCAGGGGCATGTTATGATGTGATATGGTCAAGACATGATGCTAAATTTTATTGTATGAGATGATCATGTTTTGTAACGGAGTTATCGGCAACTGGCAGGATCCATATGGTTGTAGCTTCATTGTATGAAATGCAATCGCCATGTAATTGCTTTACTTTATCACTAAGCGGTAGTGATAGTCGTAGAAGCAATAGTTGGAGAGACGACAACGATGCTACGATGGAGATCAAGGTGTCGCCCCGGTGATGATGGTGATCATGACGGTGCTTTGGAGATGGAGATCAAAGGCACAAGATGATGATGGCCATATCATATCACTTATATTGATTGCATGTGATGTTTATCCTTTATGCATCTTATTTTGCTTAGTTCGGCGGTAGCATTATAAGATGATCTCTCACTAAATTTCAAGGTACAAGTGTTCTCCCTGAGTATGCACCATTGCAAAAGTTCGTTGTGCCGAGACACCACATGATGATCGGGTGTGACAAGCTCTACGCTCACATACAACGGGTGCAAGCCAGTTTTGCACACGCAGAATACTCGGGTTAAACTTGAGGAGCCTAGCATATGCAGATATGGCCTGGGAACACTGGAGACCGAAAGGTCGAGCGTGAATCATATAGAAGATATGATCAACATAGTGATGTTCACCATTGAAAACTACTCCATATCACGTGATGATCGGACATGGTTTAGTTGATATGGATCACGTGATCACTTAGATGATTAGAGGGATGTCTATCTAAGTGGGAGTTCTTAAGTAATATGATTAATTGAACTTAAATTTATCATGAACTTAGTCCTGGTAGTATTAGCATATCTATATTGTAGATCGATAGCTCGCGTTTAGCTCCCTTGTTTATTTTTAATATGTTCCTAGAGAAAACTAAGTTGAAAGATGTTAGTAGCAATGATGCGGATTGGATCCGTGATCTGAGGATTATCCTCATTGCTGCACAGAAGAATTATGTCCTTGATGCACCGCTAGGTGACAGACCGACTGTAGGAGTAGATGCAGACGTTATGAACGTTTGGCAAGCTCGATATGATAACTACTTGATAGTTTAGTGCACCATGCTTTATGGCTTAGAATCGGGGCTTCAAAGACGTTTTTGAAACGCCACGGAGCATATGAGATGTTCCAAGAGTTCAAATTAGTATTTCAGACTCATGCCCATGTCGAAAGGTATGAGACCTTTGACAAGTACTTTGCCTACAAAATGGAGGAGAATAGCTCAGCTAGTGAGCATGTGCTCAGAATGTCTGAGTACTACAATCACTTGAATCAAGTGGGAGTTAATCTTCCAGATAAGATAGTGATTGACAGAGTTCTCTAGTCACTATCACCAAGTTACTAGAAGCGGAACTGCCCCAAGTATCAAGCCTGAGACTAAGTGCTTCTACTGCAAAGGGACTGGTCACTGGAAGCGGAACTGCCCCAAGTATTTGGCGGATAAGAAGGATGGAAAAGTGAACAAAGGTATATTTGATATACTTCTTATTGATGTGTACTTTACTAGTGTTTATAACAACCCCTCAGTATTTGATACTAGTTCAGTTGCTAGGATTAGTAACTCGAAACGGGAGTTGCAGAATGAACATAGAATAGTTAAGGGTGAAGTGACGATGTGTGTTGGAAGTGGTTTCAAGATTGATATGATCATCATTGCACACTCCCTATACTTTTGGGATTAGTGTTGAACCTAAATAAATGTTATTTGGTGTTTGCGTTGAGCATGAATATGATTTGATCATGTTTATTGCAATACGATTATTCATTTAAGTCAAAGAAAAATTGTTATTCTGTTTACGTGAATAAAACCTTCTGTGGTCATACACCCAAGGTGCATGGCTTATTGAATCTCGATCGTAGTGATACACATATTCATAATATTGATACCAAAAGATGCAAAGTTAATAATGATAGTGCAACTTATTTGTGGCACTGCCGTTTAGGTCATATTGGTGTAAAGCGCATGAAGAAACTCCATACTGATGGGTTTTTGGAATCACCTGATTATGAATCACTTGATGCTTGCGAACCATGCCTCATGGGCAAGATGACTAAGACTCCGTTCTCCGGAACAATGCAGCGAGCAACTGACTTATTGGAAATAATACATACTGATGTATGCAGTCCGATGAGTGTTGAGGCTCGCGGCGGGTATCGTTATTTTCTGACCTTTATAGATGATTTGAGAAGATATGGGTATATCTATTTGATGAAACATAAGTCTGAAACATTTGAAAAGTTCAAAGAATTTCAGAGTGAAGTGGAAAATCATCGTAACAAGAAAATAAAGTTTCTACGATCTGATCACGGAGACGAATATTTGAGTTACGAGTTTGGTCTTCATTTGAAACAATGTGGAATAGTTTCGCAGCTCACGCCACCCGGAACACCACAATGTAATGGTGTGTCCGAACATCCTAACCGCACTTTATTAGATATAGTGCCACCTATGATGTCTCTTACTTAGTTATCGCTATCGTTTTGGGGTTATGCATTAGAGACAGTTGCATTCACGTTAAATAGGGCACCATCTAAATCCGTTGAGACGACACCTTATGAACTGTGGTTTGGCAAGAAACCAAAGTTGTCATTTCTTAAAGTTTGGGGCTGCGATGCTTATGTGAAAAAGCTTCAACTTGATAAACTCGAACCCAAATCGGAGAAATGCGTCTTCATAGGATACCCAAAGGAAACTGTTGGGTACACCTTCTATCACAGATCTGAAAGCAAGATATTCGTTGCTAAAAATGAATCTTTTCTAGAGAAGGAGTTTCTCTCGAAAGAAGTGAGTGGGAGGAAAGTAGAACTTGATGAGGTAATTGTACCTTCTCCCGAATTGGAAAGTAGTTCATCACAGAAATCAGTTCCAGTGATGCCTACACCAATTGGTGAGGAAGTTAATGATGATGATCATGAAACTTCAGATCAAGTTACTACCGGACCTCGTAGGGCAACCAGAGTATGTTCTGCACCAGAGTGGTACGGTAATCCGGTTCTGGAAGTCATGTTTCTAGACCATGGCGAACCTATGAACTATGAGTAAGCGATGATGAGCTCAGATTACGCAAAATGGCTTGAGGCCATAAAATCTAAGATGGGATCCATGTATGAGAACAAAGTGTGGACTTTGGTAGACTTGCCCGATGATCGGCAAGCCATAGAAAATAAATGGATCTTCAAGAGGAAGACGGACGCTGGTAGTAGTGTTACTATCTACAAAGCTAGACTTGTTGAAAAAGGTTTTTGACAAAGTTCAAGGTGTTGACTACGGTGAGATTATCTCACTCGTAGCGATGCTTAAGTCTGTCCGAATCATGTTAGCAATTGCCACATTTTATGAAATATGGCAAATGGATTACAAAATTGTATTCCTTAATGGATTTATTAAAGAAGAGTTGTATATGATGCAACCATATTGTTTTATCAATCCTAAAGGTGCTAACAAAATGTGCAAGCTCCAGCGATCCATCTATGGACTGATGCAAGCATCTCGGAGTTGGAATATATGCTTTGATAAGTTGATCAAAGCATATAGTTTTATACAGACTTGCGGTGAAGCCTGTATTTACAAGAAAGTGAGTGGGAGCACTACAGCCTTTTCTGATAAGTATATGTGAATGACATATTGTCGATCGGAAATGATGTAGAATTTTCTGGAAAGCATAAAGGAGTGTTTGAAAGGAGTTTTTTCAAACAAAGACCTCGGTGAAGCTGCTTACATGTTGAGCATCAAGTTCTATAGAGATAGATCAAGACGCTTGATAAGTTTTTTCAATGAGTACATACCTCGACAAGTTTTTGAAGTAGTTCAAAATGGAACAATCAAAGAAGGAGTTCTTGCCTATATTGCAAGGTGTGAAATTGAGTAAGACTCAAAGCCCGACCACGACAGAAGATAGAAAGAGAATGAAAGTCATTCCCTATGCCTCAGCCATAGGTTCTATAAAGTATGACATGTTGTGTACCAGATCTATTGTATACCCTACACTAAATTTGGCAAGGGAGTACAATAGTGATCTAGGAGTAGATCACTGTACAACGGTCAAAATTATCCTAAGTGGAATAAGGATATGTTTCTCGATTATGGAGGTGACAAAAGGTCCATCGTAAAGGATTACGTCGATGCAAGTTTTGACACTAATCCAGATGACTCTAAGTCTCAATCTAGATACATATTGAAAGTGGGAGCAATTAGCTAGAGTAGCTCCGTGCAGAGCATTATTGACACAGAAATTTGCAAAATACATACGGATCTGAATATGGCAAACCCGTTGACTAAACTTCTCTCACAAGGAAAACATGGTCACACCTTAGTACTCTTTGGGTGTTAATCACATGGTGATGTGAACTAGATTACAGACTCTGGTAAACCCTTTGAGTGTTGGTCACATGGCGATGTGAACTATGGGTGTTAATCACATAGTGATGTGAACTAGATTATTGACTCTAGTGCAAGTGGGAGACTGAAGGAAATATGCCCTAAAGGCAATAATAAAGTTGTTATTTATATTTCCTTATATCATGATAAATGTTTATTATCATGCTAGAATTGTATTAACAGGAAACTTAGTACATGTGTGGATACATAGACAAACAGAGTGTCACTAGTCTGCCTCTACTTGACTAGCTCGTTGAATCAAAGATCGGTAAGTTTCCTAACCATAGACATGAGTTGTCATTTGATTAATGGGATCACATCATTAGAGAATGATGTGATTGACTTGACCCATTCCGTTAGCTTAGCATTTGATCGTTTAGTATATTGCTATTACTTTCTTCATGACTTATACATGTTCCTATGACTATGAGATATGCAACTCCCGAATACCGGAGTAACACTTTGTGTGCTACCAAACGTCACAACGTAACTGCGTGATTATAAAGGTGCTCTACAGGTGTCTCCGATGGTACTTGTTGAGTTGGCATAGATCAAGATTAGGATTTGTCATTCCGATTGTCGGAGAGGTATCTCTGGGCCCTCTCGGTAATGCACACCACTATAAGCCTTGCAAGCAATGTAACTAATGAGTTAGTTGCGGGATGATGCATTATGGAACGAGTAAAGAGACTTGCCGGTAACGATATTGAAATAGGTATTGAGATATCGACGATCGAATCTCGGGCAAGTAACATACCGATGACAAAGGGAACAACGAATGTTGTTATGCGGTTTGACCGATAAAGATCTTCGTAGAATATGTAGGAGCCAATATGAGCATCTAGGTTCCGCTGTTGGTTATTGACCGGAGATGAGTCTCGGTCATGTCTACATAGCTCTCGAACCCGTAGGGTCCGCACCCTTAACGTTTGGTGACGATCGAGATTATGAGTTGATGTGTTTTGATGTACCGAAGGTTGTTCGGAGTCCCGGATGAGATATGGGACATGACGAGGAGTCTCGAAATGTTCGAGATGTAAAGATCGATATATTGGAAGGCTATATTCGGACATCGGAAAGGTTCTGAGTGGTTCGGGTATTTATCGGAGTACCGGAGAGTTACGGGAATTCGCCGAGGAGTATATGGGCCTTATTGGGCTTTAGGGGAGAGAGAGGGGCTGCCTAGGGCAGGCCCCCCCCAAGGCCTAGTCCGAATTGGACTAGGGGGAGAAGCGGCGCCCCCTCCTTCCTTCTCTTCTCTCTTCCCCTTCCTTCTCTCCTACTCCTACTACTTGGAAAGGGGGGAATCCTACTCCCGGTGGGAGTACCCAGGGCGTGCCATAGTAGAGGGTCGGCCCTCCCCCTCATCCACTCCTTTATATACGGGGGAGGGGGGCACCCCATAGACACACAAGTTGATCATTGATCTCTTAGCCGTGTGCGGTGCCCCCCTTTACCATAATCCACCTCGGTCATATCATCGTAGTGCTTAGCCGAAGCCCTGAGTCGGTAATTTCATCATCACCGTCATCACGCCGTTGTGCTGACGAAGCTCTCCCTCGAAGCTCTACTAGATCGTGAGTTCGTGGGACATCACCGAGCTGAACGTGTGCAGATCGTGGAGGTGTCGTACGTTCGATACTAGGATCGGTCGATCATGAAGACGTACGACTACATCAACCGCGTTGTCATAACGCTTCCGCCTATGGTCTACGAAGGTGTACGTAGACAACACTCTCCCCTCTCGTTGCTATGCATCACCGTGAACTTGCGTGTGCGTAGGATTTTTTTTGAAATTACTACGTTCCACAACATAAAATAGTTACTTGAGGTGGACACTCCGGCAAGAGCGGGAGCGAAACCGCCAGTGCCTCGAGAAGTACTACATAGTCGCACTCTTGCTCATGTCGATCGCTTCTCTTCTACATCATGGTTTAGATAGAGATGATGAAACTTGTGTGTGTTCCATGACCATGCAGTTGCATTTATTCGAGACATGACATGACTTGTGTATCGCTATTTTCGAGATGTGATACTATTTTGTGTTGGATGATGATGATGACGATGGTATGACGAGACTACTGTATGTGTATGATATGATGAGAATAATGTATGTTTGTTATGATACGATGAAACTAGTATATAGAGTATGCACAATTACATCATAAATATGTAGAGGGAAAATAAAAATATGAAAGCATCAATATTAGCAGTAGCGCTGGTAGGCGTCTAGCGGCAGCGCTGGATTAACAACAGCGTTTGCTTAGGTGCAACGCTACAGATAATTAGTAGTACGCTGGTTGGAGCAGCGCCACTGCTAACCATACTTACCAGTAGCGCTGATTCTGATAAGAAAATAGGCAGTTTTCCTATTAAATTAATCCATGAATAAATCATGAGCATGACATTAACAACATTGATAACACACTGGTTACGATCTAACAGAGCATGTACTGCGCATATAGTAGAAACATCTACGCATATCGCTAGTACTGCTACCACAGAAAGAAACACGAGAGGGGTAAACGATGTATACCCTCCAATCAGCCATGCGGCGGCGGTGGCAATAGCCGCGGCATCCTCGGCGGCCTTCTTGTCGGCCTCGGCCTTCTTAGCGGCGGCACGGTCGGCGTCGGTCGACATGGTGATGTGGACGTAGATGAACAGAAGCGAGCAGTCGCGTAGTCGCTACCCAAAAACCTAATCGCCCCTCTCCCGTACAGGATCCGGAGAGGCGGGGTTTTGGAGGCCTGCTCTCCCATCAACCGTGTATGCGGTGAACGGGACGGAGTCGCCGGCGGCAACAGCAACAGAGGAACGACGTGGGCGTGGAAGCGGAGATGCATTCTGTTTCGTGGCGGCTAGGGTTGGCAGCGCCCCACATATATATGTGCGGCTGCGCGTGGAGAGACGTGGGATGAACCCACGTCCAAGTCGGTAGCCCACGATCCGACGTCTCAGATCGTGGCCCCACCTGTCAAAGACTCTCCGTTCCTGACCGGCAAAAAGAAGCGCATAGGAGTGAGCTCGGCTCGGCTCTATCCCGCAACCCGCGGCGCGTCGTGACGAGGCGTGGCGTGGCGAGGTGAGCGGAGGAGGAGGAGTGCGCGAGGGCCTCATCTCTTCTCAAGCTCCAATAGCATGAGGAAGAGAATCCCTTATAAACCACTCCAACTCTCCTTCCACTTCCGGGGTGGGACTAAACTTCCCACCACCTTGTCATGCCACCTACATGGGCCCTTAGAGATCAAATCTGAAATTGTCATATGGGCTCTAGGCCCATCTCATATTTCAACAATCCCCCACCAGATCTCAGGGGCCCAGTTTGTCCTTTGTTCCAAACGCTGTTTTGATATACCAGCATCTCAGTGGAGACCGATTAAGGTTGAGCTCCACCTAGACCAAGTAGTTACGCTCCTTCACAACTGAACAATGGACTATGCCTTGAATTGTCAGTTTGGCGTCAAGAAGTTTCACCACAAGTCTCACTGATACGAGGCTGCCGAAGGCCGACCCCTCGGGTGGAGCATATTAGTCACACTCCTCGCCTGTTCATGAGCTTGCTAGAGATCACCCCAATCTCATAGACTGTGACCAGCAGTCGGGCTCATATATGTGTGTTCCTCCAAAGATCGCTCTATAGGATAGCATCTTGCTTATGCATATAAGCCTTGGAACACATTAAGACAGTAGTCAACCTTCCATACAGTTTTCGAGAGTATTGCATCTCCAACGGAGTGGGTTAGTAAAGTTACTCTCCTCAGTTCACCACTGGCTTGTTTTCCCAGGTCCTACTTCACGGGATCTCCGATCACATAGGTTGGGTTACTACCATGGCAACTCATGTGGGTCTCATACCCATCTCCCTTGATGCGTTATCTATCACAACACATGATAGCCCTTTAGTAAAGGGATCTGCTAGATTCTTAGCCGTTTGAATATAATCCAACGCTATCACTCCGGAGTTCCTCAATTTTCTGACAGCTTTCAATCTCATTCTTATGTGTTTGTTGGACTTCATGTTGTCCTTTGAACTCTTCACCTTGACAATAACTGTTTGATTGTCACAGTTCATAAGGATGGCCGGAACCGGCTTCTCAACCACTGGCAAGTCCATCAACAGATCTCGAAGCCTTTCTGCTTCGCCACCCGATGTGTCTAATGTTGTTAATTCTGCTTCCATTGTCGATCTTGATAAGATCGTTTCCTTGCAAAACTTCCAGGAAACAGCACCACCTCCAAGAGTAAATATATACCCAGTTGTGGCCTTCATCTCATCAGCATCAGAGATCCAATTCGCACCACTATACCCTTCAAGTACCTACGGGTATCCGGTATAGTGAAGTCCATAGTTCATAGTACCTTTCAGATAGCGCATAGCTCTCTCAAGAGCACGCCAATGTGTTGGGGAACGTAGCAGAAATTCAAAATTTTCCTACGTGTCACCAAGATCTATCTATGGAGAAACCAGCAACGAGGGGAAGGAGAGTGCATCTACATAGGGTTGATGGAGTCGTACTCGTCGTGATTCAAATCACCGATGATCCTAGTGCCGAACGAACGGCACCTCCGTGTTCAACACACGTACAGCCCGGTAACGTCTCCTACGCCTTGATCCAGCAAGGGGAGAAGGAGAGGATGGGGAAGACTCCATCCAGCAGCAGCACGACGGCATGGTGGTGGTGGAGGAGCATGGTACTCCAGCAGGGCTTCGCCAAGCACCGCGAGATATGAGGAGAAAGAGAGGTAGGGCTGCGCCAGGGAGAGGTCAAGAACTCATGTGTGTTGGGCAGCCCAAACCTCAAGTATATATAGGGGGAGGGGAGGGGCTGCGCCCCCACCTAGGGTTCCCACCCTAGGGGTGGCGGCAGCCCCCAGATCCCATCTGGGTGGCGGCCACAAGGGGGAGAGGGGGAGGCGCACCTGGGGTGGGCCTTAGGGCCCATCTGCCCTAGGGTTTTCCCCCCCTTCCCTCTTGGAGGCGCCTTGGGCCCTTGTGGGGGGCGCACCAGCCCACCTGGGGCTGGTCCCCTCCCGGCCCATGTAGCCATCCGGGGCTTGTGGCCCCACTTGTTGGACCCCCGAGACCCTCCCGGTGGTCCCGGTATGTTACCGATAAACCCCGAAACTTTTCCGGCGACCAAAACAGGACTTCCCATATATAAATCTTTACCTCCGGACCATTACGGAACTCCTCGTGACGTCCGGGATCTCATCCGGGACTCCGAACAATATTCGGTAACCACGTATATCTATTCCCTATAACCCTAGCGTCATCGAACCTTAAGTGTGTAGACCCTACGGGTTCGGGAAACATGCAGACATGACCGAGATAACTCTCTGGTCAATAACCAACAGCGGGATCTGGATACCCATGTTGGCTCCCACATGCTCCACGATGATCTGATCGGATGAACCACGATGTCATGGACTTAATCAATCCCATATACAATTCCCTTTGTCTAGCGGTACGATACTTGCCCGAGATTCGATCGTCGGTATCCCGATACCTTGTTCAATCTCGTAACCGGCAAGTCTCTTTACTCGTTCCGTAACACATAATCCCGTGATCAACTCCTTGATCACATTGTGCACATTATGATGATGTACTACCGAGTGGGCCCATAGATACCTCTCCGTTTACAAGGAGTGACAAATCCCAGTCTCGATTCGTGCCAACCCAACAGACACTTTTGGAGATACCTGTAGTGTACCTTTATAGCCACCCAGTTTTGTTGTGACGTTTGGCACACCGAAAGCACTCCTACGGTATTCGGGAGTTGCACAATCTCGTGGTCTAAGGAAATGATACTTGACATTAGAAAAGCTTTAGCATACGAACTACATGATCTTGTGCTAGGCTTAGGATTGGGTCTTGTCCATCACATCATTCTCCTAATGATGTGATCCCGTTATCAATGACATCCAATGTCCATGGTCAGGAAACCGTAACCATCTATTGATCAACGAGCTAGTCAACTAGAGGCTTACTAGGGAAATGGTGTTGTCTATGTATCCACACATGTATCTGAGTTTCCTATCAATACAATTCTAGCATGGATAATAAACGATTATCATGAACAAGGAAATATAATAATAATCAATTTATTATTGCCTCTAGGGCATATTTCCAACAGTCTCCCACTTGCACTAGAGTCAATAATCCAGTTCACATCGATATGTGATTAACACTCAAGGTCACATCCCCATGTGACTAACACCCAAAGAGCTTACTAGAGTCAATAATCTAGTTCACATTACCATGTGATTAACACTCGATGAGTTCTGGGTTTGATCATGTTATGCTTGTGAGAGATGTTATAGTCAACGGGTCTGAATCTTTCAGATCCGTGTGTGCTTTACAAATCTCTATGTGATCTCCTAGATGCAGCTACCACGTTCTATTTGGAGCTATTCCAAATAACTGTTCTACTATACGGATCCAGTTTACTACTCAGAATAATCTGGATTAGTGTCAAAGTTTGCATCGGCGTAACCCTTTACGACGAACACTTTTACCACCTCCATAATCGAGAAAATTCCTTAGTCCACTAGTTACTTAGAATAACTTTGACCGCTGTCCTGTGATCCATTCTTGGATCACCCTTGTACCCCTTGACTGACTCATGGCAAGGCACACTTCAGGTGCGGCACACAGCATAGCATACTGTAGAGAGCCTATGACAAAAGCATAGGGGACGACCTTCGTCCTTCCTCTTTCTTCTGCCGTGGTCGAGCTTTAAGTCTTAACTTCATACCTTCAACTCTGGCAAGAACTCCTTCTTTGACTGATCCATCTTGAACACCTTAAAGATCATGTCAAGGTATGTGCTCATTTGAAAGTACCATTAAGCGTTTTGATCTATCCTTATAGATCTTGATGCTCAATGTTCAAGTAGCTTAATCCAGGCTTTCCATTGAAAAACACTTTTCAAATAACTCTGCATGCTTTCCAGAAATTCTACATCATTTCCGATCAACAATATGTTAACAACATATACTCATCAGAAATTCTATAGTGCTCCCACTCACTTCTTTGGAAATACAAGTTTCTCATAAACTTTGTATACACCCAAAACTTTGATCATCTCATCAAAGCATACATTCCAACTCCGAGATGCTTACTCCAGTCCTTAGAAGGATTGCTGGAGCTTTGCATACTTGTTAGCATCTTTCAGGATTGAAAAAACCTTCCAGTTGTATCACATACAACCTTTCCTCAAAAATCATCGAGGAAACAATGTTTTGACATCCTATCTGCAAGATTTCATAAATAATGCAGTAATTGCTAATATAATTCCAACAGACTCTTAGCATCGCTACGAGTGAGAAAGTCTCATCGTAGTCAACTCCTTGAACTTGTCGGAAAACATCTTAACAACAAGTCTAGCTTTCTTAATGGTGATATTTGCCATCATTGTCCGTCTTCCTTTTAAAAATCCATCTGTACTCAACAGCCTTACGACCATCAAGCCGTTCCGCCAAAGTCTACACTTTGTTTTCATATATGGATCCTCTCTCGGGTTATATGGCCTCGAGGCATTTTGGAATCCAGGCCCACCATCGCTTCTCCATAGCTCGTAGGTTCATTGTTTTCTAGCAACATGACTTCCAAGACAGGATTACGTACCACTCTGAAGTAGTACGCATCCTTGTCATCCTACAAGGTTTGGTAGTGACTTGATCTGAAGTTTCATGATCACTATCATAAGCTTCCACTTCAATTGGTGTAGGTGCCACAGGAACAACTTCCTGTGCCCTGCCACACACTAGTTGAAGAGAAGGTTCAATAACCTCGTCAAGTCTCCACCATCCTCCCACTCAATTCTTTCGAGAGAAACTTTTCCTCGAGAAAGGACCCGATTCTAGAAACAATCCCTTATTGCTTTCGAATCTGAGACAGGAGGTATACCCAACTGTTTTGGGTGTCCTATGAAGATGCATTTATCCGCTTTGGGTTCGAGCTTATCAGCCTGAAACTTTTTCACATAAGCGTCGCAGCCCCAAACTTTTAAGAAATGACAGCTTAGGTTTCTCTAAACCATAGTTCATACGGTGTCATCTCATCGGAATTATGTGGTGCCCTTTTTAAAGTGAATGTGGTTGTCTCTAATGCCTAACCCATAAACTATCGTGGTAATTTGATAAGAGACATCATGGTATGCATCATATCCAATAGGGTGCAGTTATGATGTACGGACACACCATCACACCATGGTGTTCCTGGCTGTATTGGTTGTGAAACAATTTCCACAATGTCTTAATTCTGTGCCAAACTCGTAATTCAGATATTCATCTCTACGATCATATCATAGACATTTTATCCTCTTGTCACGATGATGTTCAACTTCACTCTGAAATTACTTGAACCTTTCAATAATTCAGACTTATGTTTCATCAAGTAAATATACTCAGTATCTACTCAAATCATCTGTGAAGTAAGAACATAACGATATCCACTACATGCCTCAGCACTCATTGGACTGCGCACATCAAGATGTATTACTTCCAACAAGTTGCTTTCTTGTTCCATTTTACTGAAAACGAGGCTTTCAGTCATCTTGCCCATGTGGTATGATTTGCATGTCTCAAGTGATTCAAAATCAAGTGAGTCCAAACGATCCATCTGTATAGAGTTTCTTCATGCATATCTACCAACAAACATGGTTCGCATGTCTCAATCCTTTCAAAAATGAGTGAGTCCAAAGATCCATCAACATGGAGCTTCTTCATGCGTTTTATACCGATATGACTTAAGTGGCAGTGCCACAAGTAGGTGGTACTATCATTACTATCTTATATCTTTTGGCATGAACATGTGTATCACTACGATCGAGATTCAATAAACCATGCATTTTAGGTGTAAGACCATTGAAGGTATTATTCAAATAAACAGAGTAACCATTATTCTCCTTAAATGAATAACCATATTGCGATAGACGTAATCCAATCATGTCTATGCTCAACGCAAACACCAAATAACAATTATTTAGGTTTTAGTACCAATCTCGATGGTAGAGGGAGCGTACGGTATTTTATCAACCTTGGAAATACTTCCAACAGATATCGTCATCTCACCTTTTAGCTAGTCTCCGTTTATTCCGTAGCCTTTTGTTTCGAGTTACTAACACTTAGCAACCGAACCGGTATCTAATACCCTAGTGCTACCAGGAGTACTAGTAAAGTACACATTGTAATGCATATCCAATATACTTCTGTCGACCTTGCTAGCCTTCTCATCCACCAAGTATCTAGGGTGGTTCTGCTTCAGTGACTGTTCCCCTTATTACAGAAGCATTTAGTCTCGGGCTTGGGTTCAACTTTGGGTTTCTTCACTAGAACAGCAGCTGATTTGCCGTTTCATGAAGTATCCCTTCTTACCCTTGCCTTTCTTGAAACTAGTGGTTTCACCAACCATCAACAATTGATGCTCCTTCTTGATTTCTACTTTTGTGGTGTCAAACATTGCGAATATCTCAAGGATCATCATATATGTCCCTGATATATTATAGTTCATCACGAAGCTCTAGCAGCTTGGTGGTAATGACTTCGGAGAACTATCACTATTTCATCTAGAAGATCAACTCCCACTTGATTCAAGCGATTGTTGTACTCAGACAATCTGAGCACAAGCTCAACAATTGAGCTTTTCTCCCTTAGTTTGCAGGCTAAGAAAATCGTCGGAGGTCTTATACCTCTTGACGTGGGCACGAGCCTGAAATCCCAATTTCAGCCCTCGAAACATCGCATATGTTTTGCGACGTTTTAAAACATCTTCGGTGCCTCAACTCTAAACCGTTTAACTGAACTATCACGTAGTTATCAAAATGTGTATGTCAGATGTTCGCAACATCCATAGACGATGTTCGAGGTTCAGCACACTGAGCGGTTCATTAAGGACATAAGCCTTTTACTGTCTGCATAATTGCTACTATCAACTTTCAACTAATTTTTCTCTAGGAACATATCTAAACAGTAGAACTAAAGCGCGAGCTACGACATAATTTGCAAAATCCTTTTGACTATGTTCAGGATAAACAAATTCATCTTATGAACTCCCACTCAGATAGACATCCCTCTAGTCATCTAAGTGATTACATGATCCGAGTCAACTAGGCCGTGTCCGATCATCACGTGAGACGGACTAGTCAACATCGGTGAACATCTTCATGTTGATCGTATCTTCTATACGACTCATGCTCGACCTTTCGGTCTCTTGTGTTCCGAGGCCATGTCTGTACATGCTAGGATCGTCAAGTCAACCTAAGTGTTTCGCGTGTGTAAATCTGGCTTACACCCGTTGTATGTGAACGTAAGAATCTATCACACCCGATCATCACGTGGTGCTTCGAAACGACGAACTTTCGCAACGGTGCACAGTTAGGGGGAACACTTTCTTGAAATTTTAATGAGGGATCATCTTATTTACTACCATCGTTCTAAGCAAATAAGATGCAAAAACATGATAAACATCACATGCAATCAAAAGGTGACATGATATGGCCATCATCACTTTGCTCCTTTTGATCTCCATCTTCGGGGCTCCATGATCATCATCGTCACCGGCATGACACCATGATCTCCATCATCATGATCTCCATCATCGTGTCTTCATGAAGTTGTCTCGCCAACTATTACTTCTACTACTACAGCTAACGGTTAGCCATAAAGTAAAGTAATTACATGGCGTTGTTTAATGACACGCAGGTCATATAATAATAAAGACAACTCCTATGGCTCCTGCCGGTTGTCATACTCATCGACATGCAAGTCGTGATTCCTATTACAAGAACATGATCAATCTCATACATCACATATCATTCATCACATTCTTCTTGGCCATATCACATCACATAGCATACCCTGCAAAAACAAGTTAGACGTCCTCTAATTGTTGTTGGCATGTTTTACGTGGCTGCTATGGGTTTCTAGCAAGAACGTTTGTTACCTACGCAAAAACCACAACGTGATATGCCAATTGCTATTTGCCCTTCATAAGGACCCTTTTCATCGAATCCGATCCGACTAAAGTGGGAGAGACAGACACCCGCTAGCCACCTTATGCAACTAGTGCATGTCAGTCGGTGGAACCAGTCTCACGTAAGAGTACGTGTAAGGTCGGTCCGGGCCGCTTCATCCCACAATGCCGCCAAATCAAGATTGGACTAGTAACGGTAAGCATATTGAACAAAATCAACACCCACAACTACTTTGTGTTCTACTCGTGCATAGAAACTACGCATAGACCTAGCTCATGATGCCACTGTTGGGGAACGTAGAAGAAATTCAAAATTTTCCTACGTGTCACCAAGATCTATCTATGGAGAAACCAGCAGCGAGGGGAAGGAGAGTGCATCTACATACCCTTGTAGATCGCTACGCGGAAGCGTTCAAGTGAACGGGGTTGATGGAGTCGTAATCGCCATGATTCAAATCACCGATGATCCTAGTGCCGAACGGACGGCACCGCCGTGTTCAACACACGTACAGCCCGGTGACGTCTCCTACGCCTTGATCCAGCAAGGGGAGAAGGAGAGGTTGGGGAAAACTCCATCCAGTAGCAGCACGACGGCATGGTGGTGGTGGAGGAGCATGGTACTCCAGCAGGGCTTCGCCAAGCACCGCGAGATATGAGGAGAAAGAGAGGTAGGGCTGCGCCAGGGAGAGGTCAAGAACTCATGTGTGTTGGGCAGCCCAAATCTCAAGTATATATAGGGGGAGGGGAGGGGCTGCGCCCCCACCTAGGGTTCCCTCCCTAGGGGTGGCGGCAGCCCCCAGATCCCATCTGGGTGGCGGCCACAAGGGGGAGAGGGGGAGGCGCACCTGGGGTGGGCCTTAGGGCCCATCTGCCCTAGGGTTTGCCCCCTTCCCTCTTGGAGGCGCCCTGGGCCCTTGTGGGGGGCGCACCAACCCACCTGGGGCTGGTCCCCTCCCACACTTGGCCCATGTAGCCCTCCAGGGCTTGTGGCCCCACTTTGTGGACCCCCGGGACCCTCTCGGTGGTCCCGGTACGTTACCGATAAACCCCGAAACTTTTCCGGCGACCAAAACAGGACTTCCCATATATAAATCTTTACCTACGGACCATTCCGGAACTCCTCGTGACGTCCGGGATCTCATCCGGGACTCTGAACAATATTCGGTAACCACGTATATCTATTCCCTATAACCCTAGCGTCATCAAACCTTAAGTGTGTAGACCCTACGGGTTTGGGAAACATGCAGACATGACCGAGATAACTCTCTGGTCAATAACCAACAGCGGGATCTGGATACCCATGTTGGCTCCCACATGCTCCACGATGATCTCATCGGATGAACCACGATGTCATGGACTTAATCAATCCCGTATACAATTCCCTTTGTCTAGCGGTACGATACTTGCCCGAGATTCGATCGTCGGTATCCCGATACCTTGTTCAATCTCGTTACCGGCAAGTATCTTTACTCGTTCCATAACACATCATCCCGTGATCAACTCCTTGATCACATTGTGCACATTATGATGATGTCCTACCGAGTGGGCCTAGAGATACCTCTCCGTTTACACGGAGTGACAAATCCCAGTCTCGATTCGTGCCAACCCAACAGACACTTTCGGAGATACGTGTAGTGTACCTTTATAGCCACCCGGTTACGTTGTGACGTTTGGCACACCCAAAGCACTCCTATGGTATCCGGGAGTTGCACAATCTCACGGTCTAAGGAAATGATACTTGACATTAGAAAAGTTTTAGCATACGAACTACATGATCTTGTGCTAGGCTTAGGATTGGGTCTTGTCCATCACATCATTCTCCTAATGATGTGATCCCGTTATCAATGACATCCAATGTCCATGGTCAGGAAACCGTAACCATCTATTGATCAACGAGCTAGTCAACTAGAGGCTTACTAGGGACATGGTGTTGTCTATGTATCCACACATGTATCTGAGTTTCCTATCAACACAATTCTAGCATGGATAATAAACGATTATCATGAACAAGGAAATATAATAATAATCAATAATAATAATCAGTTTATTATAACATCACCCGGTTTGGAAACAAATCGGCTCAGTTTGCTAATAGCAAATGCGATGTCAGGCCTCGTTGCGCTTGCTAGATACTGTAGTGAACCAACAATCTGAGAGTATCTCAATTGATCTATAGTTGTGCCTTTAGACTTTCGAATCAGCACACTAGAATCATATGGTGTTTGAGATGGTTTGCAGTCCGAATATCCAAAACGGCTCAACACCTTCTCAACATAATGGGATTGCAAAAGAGTAATCCCACCCTCATCATCTCTCAATAGCTTGATGTTCAAGATAACATCAGCCACTCCAAGGTCCTTCATCTCAAAGTTCTGAGATAGGAAAGACTTAACCTCCTCGATAACTTGAGATTAGTCCCGAATATCAGTATGTCATCAACATACAAACACAGTATAACTCCTTCGCCCCCACCATAGCGATAGTATACACATTTGTCGGCCTCATTAACAACAAAGCCAACAGATGTCTACGTTTCATTAAACTTGTCATGCCATTGCTTAGGCGCTTGTCTCAGGCCATACAAAGATTTCACCAACTTACACACCTTTCCTTCCTGACCATCCATCACAAAGCCATTAGGCTGTTGCATATAGATTTCCTCCTTTAGATCTCCATTCAGGAAAGCCTTCTTAACATCCATCTGATGAATGAGAAGACCATGCGAGGCCGCCAACTAGAGTAATACTCGAATGGTGGTCAGTCTGGCCACAGGTGAATAAGTGTCGAAGAAATCTTCTTCTTCTTTCTGGGCGTAGCCCTTAGCCACAAGCCTAGCCTTGTACTTTTCTATCGTACCATCTGGCCTAAGCTTCTTCTTGAACACCCACTTGCATCCCAATGGTTTGCAACCATAAGGACGTTCAGTAAGCTCCCAAGTCCCGTTAGCCATGATGGAATCCATCTCGCTACGGACCGCATCCTTCCAGTAGTCAGCTTCTGGAGATGCATACGCTTCTGAAATAGAAGTGGGATTATCCTCCATGAGGTATATGAAGAAATCATCACCAAAGGTCTTTGCAGTCCTTTGTCTCTTGCCCCTACCAAGGGTTTCCTCATTATCCTCCTCAGGATTTTCATCATGTGTTTGATTATAATATTCCATCGAATGTCAGGTTCAGGAGTCTCCTCAGATTCCTGTCTAGAAGTGCTTTGTACATCTCTCATGGGAAAAATGTCCTCAAAGAATGTAGCATCTTTAGACTCCATAATTGTACCGACCTTCATGTCAGGTACCTCAGATTTCACTACTAGAAATCTATAGCCAACACTATTCATAGCGTAGCCCAAATTAACACAGTCCACAGTCTTAGGTCCAAGCTTACGCTTTTTGAGGATCGGCACATTAACTTTCGCCAAGCAGCCCCAGGTACGTAAGTACGAGAGTGTTGTCCTTCTCTTGTTCCACTTCTCGTAAGGAGTGATCTCGTTATCCTTTGTCGAAACTTTATTCAGGACATGACAGGATGTCATTATAGCCTCCCCCCCCCATGCCGTGGATAAACCCAACGTATCTAACATGGCGTTAACCAAATCAGTTAGAGTATGGTTTTTCCGCTCGGCAACCCCGTTTGACTGGGGTGAGTAGGGAGGCGTCTTCTCGTGAATAATGCCGTGTTCCGCATAAAAGGCATCAAACTCTTTCGAGAAGTACTCTCCACCACGATCTGACCGGACTCGTTTAATTTTCTTTTCAAGTTGATTCTCGACTTCTGCCTTATAGATTTTGAAGTAGTGTAGAGCCTCATCTTTAGTATTTAACAGATACACATAGCAATATCTAGTGGAATCATCTATCAAAGTCATGAAATATTTCTTTCCACCTTTAGTCAACACACCATTCATCTCACAAAGATCAGAATGTATGAGTTCCAGTGGCGCCAAGTGTCTCTCCTCTGCTGCCTTGTGAGGCTTGCGAGGTTGCTTAGATTGCACACACGAATGGCACTTAGAACCTTTGGCTAAAGTGAAACCCGGGATTAAATTCGATTTTGCTAGCTGCGTCATAACACCGAAACTAATGTGACAAAGACGTGAATGCCATACTTCAGATTCATTAACACTCAAATGAATATTGTTCACGACTTTATTACATAGATCTGCAAGAGAAAGGCGGAACATGCCTCCACATTCATAACCCTTTCCAACAAATAGTCCATATTTCGTAACAACTAATTTATTAGACTCGAATACCAACTTAAACCCTTCTCTACATAAAAGGGAGCCACTAACGAGGTTCTTCTTGATGGCGGGGACATGCTGCACGTTCTTCAGCTGCATGATCCTTCCCGAAGTAAACTTCAGGTTGACTGTGCCAACACCAAGAACAGAAGCACTCGCACCATTCCCCATCAGTACGGACCCGTGACCTGTGGCCTGGTAAGAAGAAAACAATGAAATGTCAGCACACACATGAACACCTGCACCTGTGTCGACCCACCAATCGGTGGACGGCCAAACTGAAAATACAACAAATAAATTACCGGACCCATATGCACCACTCTCATTGTTGCTCACAATCATATTGACAGACTTGGAGTCCTGCCCTTGCTTCTTATACTTGTTTGGGCACTTGTTGGCCCAATGTTCAAGCGAACCACAAGTAAAGCAGCCCTCATCCTTCTTGTTCTTCTTGAAGGTCTTCTTACCCTTCTTCTTAAAGTCGGTACTCTGTTGGACACCGTTCTTTCCCTTGGG
Organism: Triticum urartu; assembly: GCF_056163025.1. NCBI lineage: Eukaryota > Viridiplantae > Streptophyta > Magnoliopsida > Poales > Poaceae > Triticum > Triticum urartu. The sequence continues at coordinate 591,082,050 of NC_141873.1, read as the reverse complement.
CTTGTGGGAATTGGAGTTCTTCTGATGCACCATATTGGCCACAGAAGTTCCTTTGACCCCTTTTCCGTGCGAGTCCTTTGCCCTTGAATTCTGCTCAACACTCAGATGGCCAATGACATCCTCCACAGAGAATTCACGCCTCTGATGTTTCAGAGTGGTGGCAAAGTTCCTCCAGGAATTGGGAAGCTTAGCGATTATGCAGCCCGCGACAAACTTGCCCAGTAACTCGCACTTAAGAAGCTCAAGCTCCTTAACAATGCATATTATCTCATGAGCCTGCTCCAATACAGGACGGTTTTCAACCATCTTGTAATCGTGGAACTGCTCTATAATATACATCTCGCTCCCTGCATCGGCAGCCCCGAACTTAGATTCGAGCGCCTCCCACAAGTCCTTGGCAGACCGCACATGCAAATATGCGTCAACCAGCTTATCTCCAATCATGCTCAGAACCGCCCCGAGGAACACGACAGTGGCCTCCTTGAACGCCTTCTCCTGATCAGGAGCGATCGTTCCTGTGGGAGTCACACCGGCGACCCAGAACACGTTCATGGCAGTGAGCCATAAGGTGGTTTTAGTCTGCCAACGCTTAAAGTACGTCCCCGTAAACGGCGACGGTTTCAGTGCAGCAGCAAAACCAGAATTCGAAAAACTCCTACCCAAATTAGGTTTTTGGATTTATAAGAAAATAGGCAGTTTTCCGATTAAATTAATCCATGAATAAATCATGAGCATGACATTAACAGCATTGATAACACACTGGTTACGATCTAACAGAGCATGTACTACGCATATAGTAGAAACATCTACGCATATCGCTAGTACTGCTACAACAGAAAGAAACACGAGAGGGATAAACGATGTATACCCTCCAATTGGCCATGCGGCGGCGGTGGCAGTAGCCGCGGCATCCTCGGCGGCCTTCTTGTCGGCCTCGGCCTTCTCAGCGGCGGCACGGTCGGCGTCGGTCGACATGGTGATGTGGACGTAGATGAACAGAAGCGAGCAGTCGCGTAGTCGCTACCCAAAAATCTAATCGCCCCTCTCCCGTACAGGATCCGGAGAGGCGGGGTTTCGGAGGCCTGCTCTCCCGTCAACCGTGTACGCGGTTAACGGGACGGAGTCGCCGGCGGCAGCAGCAGCAGAGGAACGACGTGGGCGTGGAGGCGGAGATGCGTTCTGTTTTGTGGCGGCTAGGGTTGGCAGCGCCCCACATATATATGTGCGGCTGCGCGTGGAGAGACGTGGGCTGAACCCATGTCCAAGTCGGTAGCCCACGATCCGACGTCTCAGATCATGGCCCCACCTGTCGAAGACTCTCCGTTCCTGACCGGCAAAAAGAAGCGCATAGGAGTGAGCTCGGCTCGGCTCAATCCCGCAACCCGCGGCGCGGCCCGTCTTGACGAGGCGTGGCGTGGCGAGGCGAGCGGAGGAGGAGGAGTGCGCGAGGGCCTCATCTGTTCTCAAGCTCCAATAGCATGAGGAAGAGAATCCCTTATAAACCACTCCAACTCTCCTTCCACTTCTGGGGTGGGACTAAACTTCCCACCACCTTGTCATGCCACCTACATGGGCCCTTAGAGATCAAATCTGAAATTGTCATATGGGCTCTAGGCCCATCTCATATTTCAACAATCCCCTACCAGATCTCAGGGGCCCAGTTTGTCCTTTGTTCCAAACGCTGTTTTGATATACCAGCATCTCAGTGGAGACCGATTAAGGTTGAGCTCCACCTAGACCAAGTAGTTACGCTCCTTCACAACTGAACAATGGACTATGCCTTGAATTGTCAGTTTGGCGTCAAGAAGTTTCACCACAAGTCTCACTGATACGAGGCTGCCGAAGGCCGACCCCTCGGGTGGAGCATATTAGTCACACTCCTGGCCTGTTCATGAGCTTGCTACACATGATAGCCCTTTAGTAAATGGATCTGCTAGATTCTTAGCCGTTTGAATATAATCCAACACTATCACTTCGGATTTCCTCAATTTTCTGACAGCTTTCAATCTCATTCTTATGTGTTTGTTCGCATCACTATACCCTTCAAGTACCGACGGGTATCCGGTATAGTGAAGTCCATAGTTCATAGCACGTCCAAGTCGGTAGCCCACGATCCGACGTCGGCTCAATCCCGCAACCCGCGGCGCGGCGTGGCGAGGCGAGGCGTGGCGTGGCGAGGCAAGCGGAGGAGGAGTGCGAGGGCCTCATCTCTTCTCAAGCTCCAATAGCATGAGGAAGAGAATCCCTTATAAACCACTCCAACTCTCCTTCCACTTCCGGGGTGGGACTAAACTTCCCACCACCTTGTCATGCCACCTACATGGGCCCTTAGAGATCAAATCTGAAATTGTCATATGGGCTCTAGGCCCATCTCATATTTCAACAGATTCGAGCAGCGTTGCTGCTATAGGTATTTCCAGCGCTGCTAGTTGGCTTTCTTCTAGTAGTGTATCTCCGTTGCAATGCACGGACAATTTTTCTAGTATAAATAATAAATGGACATTGTGCATCAATGGTACGTGCCTGAGATTCCAGCAATCTGTGTGCTTTGATTAATGGCCCACTTTATTCCTTGCCCTGGACGTGTTGATTGTTGAGTTGAGTATAGAACAAGGACGCCCATAATTGAGTTGGTATAAATACTCTGGTATATAGTAGTAGTAGATGAGCACCAGACGCAGCACGCCTAGCACACAACGATGGCCAGACCTGTGAACCCCTTACACACGACGATCGTACTCTCAGTGCTTCTTCTCGTCTTCTTGGCTAATCATGGGCAATGTAAGTACTGTCACCTAGATAATCACCAGACTTATTCTTTCCGTTCAATTTTCTTTCTTCGGATTTCGGTGCATACGGTTAACTCGCCAAAGTGATTGTGTATGGATGACATGAAGATGAACATTTTGTTTTCTATTCCACAGGCAGAAACTTGGATCAAGATATGGAAAACGGCAGTAAGCTCACTTTCCCAGGCAGGCTGTGCCAAGCTAGATCCTGCGCAGATATGCCTGGGTGTTACTGCTGTTTGACAAACAACACCTGCCGCCCTTCATTCGGCGCCTGCATTTCAGTTTGTCCAGGGTCTTCTTCTACCCGTCTTCTTCGCGGCCCTCCTGTCTAATTTAGTTCTTGCGTGCATTGCATGCTTTATTAGGTCTGGAATAATGTGTAATTTTTGCTCCTCGGTTATTCCTAATCATGGCAATACAACGTACACTAAAAATAATAAAAATTACAACCATATCTGTAAACCAGCTAGAGACGACTACAATCACTAAATCGTGCCAAATGCGGGCCGCCATCATCGCCTCTTCCTCATCGAAGCCATCAAAACTTGTTGCAGTAGACAGTGGGAAAGTCGTCGAGTTAAGACCCCATAGGGCCTGCGCACCAGAACAACAACCGCCGTCAACAAAGAGTATCGTAGGTTAAAAGGATTCAACCTGAAGATGCACGAATATAGAGAAACAACGACTAGATTCGAGTAGATCCACCAAAGATAGATCTACTGGAGACACATCCTTATTCCATCTTCAGGATGCTGCTGCAGTGGCTAAAGTGGGCAACAAATAGCCAAAGAAATGTAGTTTGAACATAATCATTTTCCGACGGCTAAGCAAATATACTTTAAATAGTTCGCTTAAGTTCTGGCCTGCAATTGGTCTCCACGCTAATTGGCGCAACATGTCATCTAATAAAAAAAGACTTAAAGGGCAAATTCAAGAAGTCTTGGCACTTAATCCGTGTCAATTCAACGACCTATATTAGGGAGAAAATTAATTGCATGTTGATATTAGGCAGGATGACAATTAAATGCTAATTTAGTATAATAATAATTACATGTTAAACGTGTTGAGCACTCGCCGTTGAAGCAATATAGGTCATTAGATTTACATGATTTAAGGACCGAGATTTTTTGGATATATCCATTTGGATCTTTTTATATGTAATTAATATATAATAAATCCCAAAGATTCCCGCAATCTGTGCTTTGATTGTCGATTAATGGCGCACTTTACTCCTTGCCCTGGACTCGCCTAATTTAGTTGGTATAAATACTCTGGTACTATATAGTAGTAGTAGATGAGCACCAGACGCAGCACTCCTAGCAGACAACGATGGCCAGATCTATGAACCCCTTGCACACAACGATCGTGCTCTCGGTGGTGCTTCTTCTCGTCTTCTTGGCTAATCATGGGCAAAGTAAGTACTGTCACCTAGATAATCACGAGACTTATTCTTATTGTCCCACCTCAGTTAATTTGACTTTCCGTTCAATTTTCTTTCTTCAAATTTTTGGTGCACACGGTTACTTCGGATGCTTACGGTTAATTCGCCAAGTGATTGTGTATGGATTACATGCTACGTACTTGATAGTAACATGAAGATTAACATTTTGTTTTCTTTCCACAGGCAGAAACTTGGATCCAGACATGGGAAACGGTAGTAAGGTCATTTTGCCAGGCGATCTGTGCCGAGCTGGATCCTGCGCAGATATGCCGGGGTGTTACTGCTGTATGAGCGACGACATCTGCCGCCCTTCACTCGTCGCGTGCTCGAAAACCTGTGGAAGGTCTTCTTCTACCCGTGTTAACCTGTGGAAGGTCTTCTTCTACCCGTGTTCTTCGCCGCCCTCCCGTCTAGTCCTAGTTGCGTGCATTTTATGGTTTAATTTAAGTCTGGAATAATGTGTAACTTTTGCGATCTACATAAAAGAGTTGATGATTAAGTTTTCCTTGAAAACTTCTGATCTAATTCATCTTCAATCATGATAATACGACAAACATCAAAAATGATGGAAAAATACATACGGATCTCTAGACCTCCTAGCGATGACTACAAGCACTAAAGTGGTCTGAAGGCACTGTTATCATAGCCCCTTCTGCGCCGGAGCCGGTAAAACTTGTTGCGGTAGACAGTCGGAAAGTCGCCGAATTAAGGCCGCATAGAACCAGCGCTCCAGAACAGTAACCGTTGCCGATGAAGAGTAGCTTATAGATCAAAAGGATCCAACCTGAAAAACATGAACATAGACAAATGACGGCCAGATCCGAGCAGATCCACCAAAGACAGATCCCCCGGAGACATACCATCACAAGCCCACCTAAGATGCTAAACGCACCACCGAAACAAGGGCTAAGCGGGAAGAATTTTATTTCATCTTCAGGAAGCCGCCGCAGCCTCGCATTACTAAGCAAGACACAAACCCTAATAAAACTAAAAAAACATCTAAAAAAGAAGCCCTCCTGCCGGTATGCGCCAGGATCCACCACACTCCTGTGGCCCTAAGGCCACCGGAGGCGAGGTACACCGGCAGCGGCACTGATGAGAGGCAGATGAACTCTAGGTTTTTTCAAGAGGAGGCGTATTTATCTATGTTCATTATCGACTGGTTTAATCTATTTTTTAACTTTGTAAAACGAAAATCTCCTTATGGTATTTTTTTTTGTTTCTTTAGCTAATTTGGCCGTCCAAAATTAGAAAGTGATGTTCGGGCGATTTAAGAGCATCAATTTTGAGCTTTGCCGGAGCGGGCGTTGGAGGCATACCCGTCATTTTCCCCTGTGGGAGGTTGCCTTTCGAGGTCCAGCCTTATGTCTGCTCCTAGTGGATCAAGTTCGCATGGTGTGTCCATGTCGGCTAGGCAGGTGCGCAGCCTCAGGGTCGGTGTGGAAGCCGGATTGGTGGCCTTAGAGATTGCTTCTGTGATGAAGGGATGTCTACTCTGCCCGCTTGGGCGGGAGCGGTGTCGACTCTTCAGGTGTGCATCCTTGGGGCTGCCGAGGAAGCCAGAGTGGTGGTTTTACAGACCATGTCAGTGAGATTTGGGTGATTGGTCTGTCTGCTTGGGTAGTTGAGTCATTGTCCCACCAGGTGCACGGCCTCAGGGTCGGTGTATTGTGTTGTTGATGTTTGTGAGCCAGAGTAGCGACTCTGGGCCATGTGGTAGGGTGTCGACTAGGGTCGCTTTGGTGGCAAAGTCTAATGGCATGCAAGTACATAGGGTTTAGTTGTAGCCTTTTCGAAGTAAGAGTATCGATCCCACAGGGAGCACATGAATCAATCTTTGTCTCTTGAAGAGTTTAAATAGCAGTGCCTGCAAGTTAGATGTGGTCCAAAGCAAAGTGAAAACGAAATAAAAGTATTGGGTGATTGTAGTGAACAGAGAAATAAACTTGCAAAAGTAAAATAAAGTAACACATGAAGTGAGTGAAGATTGTGAGAATCAATAGGACTAACGCATTTACACGTAGTCTGGATTCCCCACCAGTATGTACCTACACGACCGATAACTAAGCATAATGCTACGTCGGATTCCTAAGTCACTTTATATGTTTTTATTTATGGGCGAAGCCGAGTACAGATGCATGCATACACAAGGCAGCACCGTCGCATACGCCACTACCATTCATCCCCACTCCAGTTGCTACATGATAATTAAGGGGGTCTTCCCCGTGGACGTAGCTAAAAGTGTTCTCTGTTTACCCACTGTTGTAACGATCACAGACGAAGAGAGACAGGAACGGTCACTAATCTACCTTCGAAACCAGCTGTCACACTAGCAGTAATAACCTTCCATCCAAAATTGGCATGTGTTGGATGGTCGACTTCACCCAACATCAAGAAGATTATTAACATAAACATATAAAGTGGATCTTAAATCCTACTACCAAACGATCTCTGACATACTAGGGTTCCTCCATATCCCGGAGAACTAGGGAACTACTCGCGCATTGAGGGCATGAATGATACGAGATGGATTATGATGATCATGACTGAAGGAAATATGCCCTAGAGGCAATAATAAAGTTATTATTTATTTCCTTATTTCATGATAAATGTTTATTATTCATGCTAGAATTGTATTAATCGGAAAATTACTACATGTGTGAATACATAGACAAAACAAAGTGTCCCTAGTATGCCTCTACTTGACTAGCTCGTTTATCAAAGATGGTTATGTTTCCTAACCATAGACATGTGTTGTCATTTGATGAACGGGGTCACATATTTAGGAGAATGATGTGATGGACAAGACCCATTCGTTAGCTTAGCATTATGATCGTTACAGTTTCGTTGCTACTGCTTTCTTCATGACTTATACATGTTCCTCACACTATGAGATTATGCAACTCCCGAATACCGGAGGAACACCTTGTGTGCTATCAAACATCACAACATAACTGTGTGATTATAAAGATGCTCTACAGGTGTCTCCGAAGGTGTTTGTTGGGTTGGCATAGATCGAGATTAGGATTTGTCACTCCGTGTATCGGAGAGGTATCTCTGGGCCCTCTCGGTAATGCACATCACTATAAGCCTTGCAAGAAATGTGACTAATGAGTTAGTTGCGGGATGATGCATTACGGAATGAGTAAAGAGACTTGCCGGTAACGAGATTGTACTAGGTATGATGATACCGACGATCGAATCTCGGGCAAGTAACATACCGATGACAAAGGAACAACGTATGTTGTTATGCGGTTTGATCGATAAAGATCTTCGTAGAATATGTAGGAGCCAATATGAGCATCGAGGTTCCACTATTGGTTATTGACCGGAGATGTGTCTCGGTCATGTCTACATAGTTCTCGAACCTGTAGGGTCCGCACGCTTAACGTTCGATGATGATTTGTATTATGAGTTATGTGATTTGATGTACCGAAGTTTGTTCGGAGTCCCGGATGAGATCACGGACATGATGAGGAGTCTCGAAATGGTCGATAGGTAAAGATTCATATATTGGAAGATTGCATTTGGACATCGCAATGGTTCCGAGTGGTTTGGGCATTTTTCCGGAGTACCGGGAGGTTACCGGACCCCCCCCCCCGGAGAAGTATTGGGCCTAGTGGGCCTTATTGGAGGAGAGGAGAAAGGGCCACGTGAGAGGGGCGCCCCTCCCCTTGATCAAACCGAATTGGACTAGGGGAGGGGGTCGGCCCCCCTCTTTCCTTCCCCCTCTCTCTCCCTTACCTTTCCCTCCGGTGGAAGAAAGGAAAAGGGGGGGCGAATCCTACTTGGACTAGGAGTCCAAGTAGGACTCCCCCTAGCGTGCCCAAACCTGGCCGGCCTCCTCTCTCCCTCCCTCCTTTATATATGTGGCCAGGGGGCACCCCAATAGCACAACAGATAATCTCTTAGCCGTGTGCGATGCCCCCTCCATAGTTTTACACCTCAGTCATATCGTCGTAGTGCTTAGGCGAAGCCCTGTGTCGGTAACTTCATCATCACCGTCACCACGCCGTCGTGCTAACGGAACTCTCCCTCGGCCTCAGCTGGATCTAGAGTTCGAGGGACGTCACCGAGCTGAACGTGTGCAGATCACGGAGGTGACGTGCGTTTGGTACTTGATCGGTTGGATCGCAAAGACGTTCGACTACATCAACCGCGTTATTTAACGATTCCTCTTTCGGTCTACGAGGGTACATAGACACACTCTCCCCTCTCATTTCTATGCATATCCTAGATAGATCTTGCGTGATCGTAGGAATTTTTTTGAAATACTGCGTTCCCCAACAGTGGCATCCGAGCCAGGTCTATGCGTAGATGTTATATGCACGAGTAGAACACAAAGAGTTGTGGGCGATAATAGTCATACTGCTTACCAGCATGTCATACCTTGATTCAGCGGTATTGTTGGATGAAGCGGCCCAGACTAACATTATGCGTACGCTTACGCGAGACTGGTTCTATCGACGTGCTTCGCACACAGGTGGCTAGTGGGTGTCTGTTTCTCCAACTTTAGTTGAATCGAGTGCGACTATGCCCGGTCCTTGTTGAAGGTTAAAACAACACACTTGACAAAAATCGTTGTGGTTTTGATGCGTGGGTAAGAACGGTTCTTGCTAAGCCTGTAGCAGTCACGTAAAACAACAAAGTAGAGGACGTCTAACTTGTTTTTGTAGGGCATGTTGTGATGTGATATGGTCAAGATGTGATGATATATAATTTGTTGTATGAGATGATCATGTTTTGTAAAAGTTATCAGCAACTGGCAGGAGCCTTATGGTTGTCGCTTTATTGTATGAAATGCAATCGCCATGTAATTGCTTTACTTCATCACTAAATGGCAGCGATAGTCGTAGAAGCAATAGTTGGCGAGACAACAACGATGCTTCGATGGAGATCAAGGTGTCAAGCCGGTGACGATGGTGATCATGACGGTGCTTTGGAGATGGAGATCAAAGGCACAAGATGATGATGGCCATATCATATCACTTATATAAATTGCATGTGATGTTTATCCCTTATACATCTTATTTTGCTTAGTACGTAGGTAGCATTATAAGATGATCTCTCACTAAATTTCAAGGTATAAGTGTTCTCCCTGAGTATGCACCTTTGTGACAGTTCGTCGTGCCGAGACACCACGGATGATCGGGTGTGATAAGCTCTACGTTCACATACAACGGGTGCAAGCCAGTTTTGCACACGCAGATTACTTGGGTTAAACTTGACGAGCCTAGCATATGCAGATATGGCCTCGGAACACTGGAGACCGAAAGGTCGAGCGTGAATCATATAGTAGATATGATCAACATAGTGATGTTCACCATTGAAAACTACTCCATCTCACGTGATGATCGGACATGGTTTAATTGATTTGGATCACATGATCACTTAGATGATTAGAGGGATGTCTATCTAAGTGGGAGTTCTTAAGTAATATTATTAATTGAACTTTAATTTATCATGAAATTAGTCCTGGTAGTATTAGCATATCTATGTTGTAGATCAATAGCTTGCGATGTAGCTCCCCGTTTATTTTTATATATGTTCCTAGAGAAATATAAGTTGAAAGATGATAGTAGCAATGATGCGGACTTGATCCGTGATCTGAGGATTTTACTCATTGCTGCACAGAAGAATTATGTCCTTGATGCACCGCTAGGTGACGGACCTATTGCAGGAGCAGAGGCAGACGTTATGAATATTTGGCAAAGCTCGGTATGATGACTACTTGATAGTTTAGTGCACCAATGCTTTACGGCTTAGAACCGGGACTTCAAAAACGTTTTTGAACGTCATGGAGCATATAAGATGTTCCAAGAGTTGAAATTAGTATTTCAGACTCATGCCCGTGTCAAGAGGTATGAGACCTCTGACAGTACTTTGCCTACAAGATGGAGGAGAATAGCTCAACCAGTGAGCATGTGCTCAGATTGTCTAGATACTACAATCGCTAGAATCAAGTGGGAGTTAATCTTCCAGATAAGATAACGATTGACAGAGTTCTCTAGTCACTATCACCAAGTTACTGGAACTTACCGATGAACTATAATATGCAAGGGATAACGTAAACGATTCTGAGCTCTTCGTGATGCTGAAATCAACGAAGGTAGAAATCAAGAAAGATCATGAATTGTTGATGGTTGACAAGACCACTAGTTTCAAGAAAAGGGGCAAAGGGAAGAAGGGGAACTTCAAGAAGAATGGCAAGCAAGTTGCTGCTCAAGTGAAGAAGCCCAAGTCTGGACCTAAGCCTGAAACTGAGTGCTTCTACTTCAAAAAAAATGGTCACTGGAAGCGGAACTACCCTGGATACTTGGCGGATAAGAAGGATGACAAAGTGAACAAAGGTATATTTGATATACATGTTATTGATGTGTACTTTACTAGTGTTTGTAGCAACCCCTCGGGATTTGATACTGGTTCAGTTGCTAAGAGTAGTAACTCGAAACGGGAGTTGTAGAATGAACAGAGACTAGTTAAGGGTGAAGTGACGATGTGTGTTGGAAGTGGTTCCAAGATTGATATGATCATCATCACACACTCCCTATACTTTCGGGATTAGTGTGGAACCTAAAATAAATGTTATTTGGTATTTGCGTTGAGCATGAATATGATTGGATCATGTTTATTGCAATACGGTTATTCATTTAAATTAGAGAATAATTGTTGTTCTGTTTACATGAATAAAACCTTCTATGGTCATACACCCAATGAAAATGGTTTGTTGGATCTCGATCGTAGCGATACACATATTCATAATATTGAAGCCAAAAGATGCAAAGTTAATAATGATAGTGCAAATTATTTGTGGCACTGCCGTTTAGGTCATATTGGTGTAAAGCGCATGAAGAAACTCCATGCTGATGAACTTTGGGAATCACTTGATTATGAATCACTTGATGCTTGCGAACCATGCCTCATGGGCAAGATGACTAAGACTCCGTTCTTCGGAACTATGGAGCGAGCAACTAACTTATTGGAAATAATACATACTGATGTATGCGGTCTGATGAGTGTTGAGGCTCGCGGCGGGTATCGTTATTTTCTGACCTTCACAGATGATTTGAGCAGATATGGGTATATCTACTCGATGAAACATAAATCTGAAACATTTGAAAAGTTCAAAGAATTTCAGAGTGAAGTGGAAAATCATCATAACAAGAAAATAAAATTTTTACGATCTGATCGTGGAGGTGAATATTTGAGTTATGAGTTTGGTCTTCATTTGAAACAATGCGAAATAGTTTCGCAACTCACGCCACCTGGAACACCACAGCGTAATGGTGTGTCCAAACGTCGTAACCGCACTTTATTAGATATGGTGCTGATGTCTCTTACCGATTTACCACTATCGTTTTGGGTTTATGCATTAGAGACAGCTGCATTCACGTTAAATAGGGCATCATCTAAAACCGTTGAGACGACACCATATGAACTGTGGTTTCGCAAGAAACCTAAGCTGTCGTTTCTTAAAGTTTGGGGCAGCGATGCTTATGTGAAAAAGTTTCAACCTAATAAGCTCGAACCCAAATCGGAGAAATGTGTCTTCATAGGATACCCAAAGGAAATTGTTGGGTATACCTTCTATCACAAATCCAAAGGCAAGATATTCGTTGCTAAAAATGGATACTTTCTAGAGAAGGAGTTTCTCTCGAAAGAAATGAGTGGGAGGAAAGTAGAACTTGATGAGGTAATTGTACCTTCTCCTAAATTGGAAAGTAGTTCATCACTGAAATCAGTTCTAGTGATGCCTACACCAATTAGTGAGGAAGTTAATGACGATGATCACGAAACTTCAGATCAAGTTACTACTGAACCTCGTAGGTCAACCAGAGTAAGATCCACACCAGAGTGGTACGGTAATCCTGTTCTGGAGGTCATGTTACTTGACCATGATGAACCTACAAACTATGAGGAAGCGATGATGAGCCCAGATTCCGTGAAATGGCTTGAGGCCATGAAATCTGAGATAGGATCCATGTATGAAAACAAAGTATGGACTTTAGTGGAATTGCCTGATGATCGGCAAGCCATTGAGAATAAATGGATCTTCAAGAGGAAGATGGACGCTGATGGTAGTGTTACTATCTACAAAGCTCGACTTGTCGCGAAAGGTTTTCGACAAGTTCAAGGTGTTGACTACGATGAGATTTTCTCACTCGTAGCGATGCTTAAGTCTGTCCGAATCATGTTAGCAATTGCCGCATTTTATGAAATCTGGCAAATGGATAACAAAACTGCATTCTTTAATGGATTTATTAAAGAAGAGTTGTATATGATGCAACCAGAAGGTTTTGCCAATCCTAAAGGTGCTAAAAAAATGTGCAAGCTCCAGCGATCCATCTATGGACTGGTGCAAGCATCTCGGAGTTGGAATATACACTTTGATAAGTTGATTAAAGCATATAGTTTTATACAGACTTGCGGCGAAGCCTGTATTTACAAGAAAGTGAGTGGGAGCACTACAACTGAGGGAGTCCTGGATTAGGGGGTGTTCGGGTAGCCGGACTATACCTTCAGCCGGACTCCTGGACTATGAAGATACAAGATTGAAGACTTCATCCCGTGTCCGGATGGGACTTTCCTTGGCGTGGAAGGCAAGCTTGGCGATGCGGATATTCAAGATCTCCTACCATTGTAGCCGACTCTGTATAACCCTAACCCTATCCGGTGCCTATATAAACCGGAGGGTTGTAGTCCGTAGGCAATCAACTCCATACACAACAATCATACCATAGGCTAGCTTCTAGGGTTTAGCCTCCTTGATCTCGTGGTAGATCTACTCTTGTACTACCCATATCATCAATATTAATCAAGCAGGAGTAGGGTATTACCTCCATCGAGAGGGCCCGAACCTGGGTAAAACAAAGTGTTCCCTGCCTCCTGTTACCATCCGGCCTAGACGCACAGTTCGGGACCCCCTACCCGAGATCCGCCGGTTTTGACACCGACATTGGTGCTTTCATTGGGAGTTCCTCTGTGTCGTCGCCTTTAGGCCCGATGGCTCCTTTAATCATCAACCACCATACGGTCCAGGGTGAGACTTTTCTCCCCGGACAGATCTTCGTCTTCGGCGGCTTCGCTCTGCGGGCCAATTCGCTCGGCCACCTGGAGCAGATCGAAAGCTATGCCCCTGGCCATCAAGTCAGCTTGGAAGCTTAAACTACACGGCTGACATCCGCGGAGACTTGATCTTCGATGGATTCGAGCCACAGCCAAGCGCGCCGCACTGTCTTGATGGGCATGATATAGCTCTGCCGCCGAACAGCGCCTGGGAGGCCGCATACGCATTGGTTTCGACCATTGATTCGGAGCCTACTGCGCCGATCGAGGATCAGCGGTTGGATGCTGCCTCAGAGGCTGCGATCTCAGAGGCGATCGAGCCGAACGCTAGCCCCGCACTCTGCACGACCCGTGACTCCAAGGATCCGGACTCCTCCCCGGACTCCGAACCCCCAGCGCCCCTGCCAATCGAATCCGATTGGGCGCCGATAATGGAGTTCACCGCCGCAGACATCTTGCAGCACTCGCCTTGTGGCGATATCCTGAACTCTCTCAAGTCTCTCTCCTTATCAGAAGAGCCCTGACCAAACTACGGTTAGCAAGGATGGGATACAGACGATGAAGAAATCCAAAGCCCACCCACCACCCACTTGGTAGCCACTGTCGACAATTTAAACGACGTGCTCAACTTCGACTCCGAAGACATCGACAGCATGGATGACGATGCAGGAGATACCGACGAACCAACGCCCATAGGGCATTGGACAGCCACCTCATCTCACGATGTGTACATGGTGGATACACCTAAAGGAAGCGACAATGAGGAAAAAGTTGATGGGACGGGAGACCGACCCCCCGAAAAGCAATCAAAGCGTCGGCGTAAACGCCGACCTAAGCCCAGCCTCAACAAAAACCCAGCCATAGAGCAGGACGAGCAGGTAGACGACGAGCAGGCCTTAGAGCAACCGTCCGAACAGGACAACACGGATAGAGAGACCAAACATCCCTCCTCCGGCGAAAACGGCATTCCGGACGACCTCACGCCGAATAAACCTATGGAGCAGAAGAATCTCCATGAGAGGCTCGTTGCAATTGCATGAAGCCTAAAGAAGCAGAAGCGGAAGCTAAAAACAGCGGAAGACGCACTCCGGATCAGATGGAGTAAAGTAATCAATATCACAGATAAGTACGGCGACAGTCGCCGCACTAAAAGCTATCTGAAAAGAAAGCTACTGCCTAAATTCGACGAAGAGACCCTAGAGCCCTCGCATTCAAAAAATGAAAAAGCCACACGGTCGGATAGACGACCCCATAAAGTGGCAAGCGGCGCCACACCTAAATCGGCATGCGACCCACTTAAGGATTCGCATCACGGCCCAGTCAGGTCCATTTATGGGCCAAGAAAGCAAGCTCTCGTAAGCAAAGCTATGAAGCCATCATCAGAATCCGGCACACCCAAATACAAGGGCACCGCACACCCCCTATGCTTCACCGATGAGGTCCTGGACTATGAATTCCCAGAGGGATTCAAACCCGTAAACATAGAGGCATATGATGGAACAACAGACCCTGGAGTCTGGATCGAGGATTATATCCTCCACATACACATGGCTAGAGGAGATGATCTCCACGCCATAAAATATGTACCCCTTAAGCTTAAAGGGCCAGCCCGGCATTGGCTTAAAAGCCTTCCCGAAAACACAATTGGAAGCTGGGAAGAGCTCGAGGATGCTTTCCGAGCAAACTTTCAAGGGACCTATGTCCGCCCTCCGGATGCAGACGATCTTAGTCACATAACTCAACAACCCGGAGAATCAGCTCGGCAGTTCTGGAATAGATTCCTCACTAAAAAGAATCAGATAGTCGACTGTCCGGACGCCGAAGCCTTAGCAGCTTTCAGGCATAACGTTTGAGACGAATGGCTCGCCAAACACCTCGGCCAAGAAAAGCCAAGAACAATGGCCGCACTAACAAGCCTCATGACCCGCTTTTGTGCAGGGGAGGACAGCTGGTTGGCAAGGTGCAGCCCCAGCAATCCAAGTACATCCGAAACTAGGGATGGAAACGGAAAACCGCGACGCAACAAGGACCGTCGCTGGACTAAGGACAAAAGTCCGAAGAGCACGGCAGTCAATGCCGGATTCAAAGGCTCATGACAAAATCAGGAAAATCGCCCCCCAGGATAACAGGGACGATCCATCCAACCTGAATAAAATCCTGGACAGGATATGTCAGATACACAGTACTCCCGGGAAGCCTGCTAACCATACCCACAGAGACTGTTGGGTTTTCAAACAATCCGGCAGACTCAATGCCGAACACAAGGGGCTCGACACACCAAGCGAAGACGAGGACGAACCCCAAAAGCAGAGCACCAGGAAACAAAAGAACTTCCCACAAGAAGTAAAAACAGTGAACTCACTTCACATAACAAAACGTGCGGCGCCCGTAAAGACACGCACCACATGGCCCAAAGGGTCCTGCCACTAGTTGTCAAAACCGATCATCTTCGATCAGCTAGATTATTCTAGGAATATCAAGAATGTAGGTTGGACTGCCTTGATACTCGATCCAATAATTGGCGGACTCCAGTTTTGAAATGTCCTTATGGACGGCGGCAGTGGACTAAACCTGATATATCAGGATACAATCCAGCACATGGGGATAAACCCAACAAGAATCCACCGCAGCAAAACCTCCTTTCAAGGGGTAATACCTGGTCCGGACACCCATTGTACGGGTTTTCTCCGGCTCACAATCACATTTGGCTCTGCCGATAACCTCCGCCGCGAAAAGCTGACCTTCCATATCGTCCCGTTTTCAAGTCGCTATCAAGCACTACTGGGACGCGAAGCTTTCGCTCGCTTTAACGCAATACCGCACTATGCATCTCTTACGCTTAAGATGCCGGTCCACGAGGCATCATCTCTTTGAAGGGGAAGCACTAAAGTGCGCCTCCCCAAGCGGAGGGCTGTGCGGCCGCTTTGACAGCCCCACAGCAAAATGGCCTCACCGGCCAAAAAACTTCGAAATAGGTCATTCAAGACCACGAACGCAGATAGACGAGTTCGGTGCAAAATCATCATTGATGCAGGCCTAGAAGCCATATACCCCCGCACTAGGGGCTCCACGCATATACAATAAGAGACAATGAAGCTCAAACTTATACATCTTACTTTATACTTTGCTTATTTTAAACCTTTTCGGCACGACCTGTTTTCAACTCAGTTCCTCTCTTTTACAGATGAACGTCGTGCGACGCCCGTCTAGGATACGGCACAACGGAGACACAGGCGTAGACGTGCAGTAGGGACCCGTCCTAAAGGATTCTTTTCAGATTAAGACCCTGCGTAAACCTTTTTTACTGTCTCTTGTTGCTACACATCCCCTGGTTTTTTCTTTCTGATATAACCAAGGAGGAGGCTGGCGTCTTGGCATGTGGCCACGTCAGAATATTTGCACGTACCTGGAAACTAGGGGCTTTTTTAATAAAGAGTGTTGTTTCGCCCGCACTCATAAAGACCGAACACCTTAGGGAGTGTTCGGCGTCGCGAGTTTTGGCATTATATGCATCAGCTCCGAATCATGATTTTGGTCAAATGTTGGGTTGCCCGGCTCCTGAGTTCGGCTACCTTACGTTCCGCTCTATCAGCTAAGGTAGCACCAGGAGAACTACTGCGATTGTGCCCCCGGTTCGGCCAGGCGAGCACCTCTGTAGAGAAAGCCGAAACTGACTGTCATGATGTAGCGTGAGACTGGTCAGCCACTCGATGACCTATCGGAATCTATCGGATTCCTCCGCTTTAATGAAGGGCCGCTTCCCGGTCAAGCACATACGCGCCCCGAATTCGGACGAGCGCAGTTGCCACCAAGGAGCTACCTAAAGAGTCTCATTGTCAAACACCTATGGCTAAGTGAAAGTGTTAAAGCATTATAGTCCGGTTGCCTGGCCCGCTGCACTATCACCTCCTTTGTAGGACCAAGACGTTGGGTTAAGTGTGAAAATGCGTCTTCTGCGAGCACCCCCGCACTATGTGCGTGGGGGCTGAAGCCAACGACCCCCTACCCGAGATCCGCCGGTTTTGACACCGACAACAACCTTTCTGATAAGTATATGTGTGTGACATATTTTTGATCGGAAACGATGTCGAATTTTCTGGAAAGCATAAAGGAGTGTTTGAAAGGAGTTTTTCAAAGAAAGACCTCGGTGAAGCTGCTTACATATTGATCATCAAGATCTATTGAGATAGATCAAGACGCTTGGTAAGTTTTTTCAATGAGTACATACCTTGACAACATTTTTGAAGTAGTTTGAAATGGAACAGTCAAAGAAGGAGTTCTTGCCTGCGTTGCTAGGTGTGAAGTTGAGTAAGACTCAAAGCCCGACCACGGCAGAAGATAGAGAGAGAATGAAAGTCATTCCCTATGCCTCATCCATAGGTTCTATAAAGTATGCCATGTTATGTACCAGACCTATTGTATACCCTATCCTGAGTTTGGTAGGGGAGTACAATAGTGATCTAGGAGTAGATCACTGGACATTGGTCAAAATTATCCTTAGAGGACTAAGGAAATATTTCTCGGTTATGGAGGTGATAAAGAGTTCGTCGTAAAGAGTTATGTCGATGCAAGCTTTGACACCGATCTGGATGACTCCGAGTCTCGATCTGGATACATATTGAAAGTGGGAGCATTTAGCTAGAGTAGCTCCGTGCAGAGCATTGTAGACATAGAAATTTGCAAAATACATACGGATCTGAATGTGGCAGATCCATTGACTAAACCTCTCTCACAAACAAAACATGATCACACCTTAGTAATCTTTGGGTGTTAATCACATGGCGATGTGAACTAGATTACTGACTCTAGTAAACCCTTTGAGTGTTGGTCACATGGCGATGTGAACTATGCGTGTTAATCACATGGTGATGTGAACTATTAGTGTTAAATCACATGGCGATGTGGACTAGATTATTGACTCTAGTGCAAGTGGGAGACTGAAGGAAATATGCCCTAGAGGCAATAATAAAGTTATTATTTATTTCCTTATTTCATGATAAATGTTTATTATTCATGCTAGAATTGTATTAATCGGAAACTTACTACATGTGTGAATACATAGACAAAACAAAGTGTCCCTAGTATGCCTCTACTTGACTAGCTCATTTATCAAAGATGGTTATGTTTCCTAACCATAGACATGTGTTGTCATTTGATGAACGGGATCACATTATTAGGAGAATGATGTGATGGACAAGACCCATTCGTTAGCTTAGCATTATGATCATTACAGTTTCATTGCTACTGCTTTCTTCATGACTTATACATGTTCCTCACACTATGAGATTATGCAACTCCCGAATACCGGAGGAACACCTTGTGTGCTATCAAACGTCACAACGTAACTGGGTGATTATAAAGATGCTCTACAGGTGTCTCCAAAGGTGTTTGTTGGGTTGGCATAGATCGAGATTAGGATTTGTCACTCAGTGTATCGGAGAGGTATCTATGGGCCCTCTCGGTAATGCACATCACTATAAGCCTTCAAGCAATGTGACTAATGAGTTAGTTGCGGCATGATGCATTACGGAATGAGTAAAGAGACTTGCCGGTGACAAGATTGAACTAGGTATGATGATACCACGATTGAATCTCGGGCAAGTAACATACTGTTGACAAAGGGAATGAAGTATGTTGTTATGTAGTTTGACCGATAAAGATCTTCGTAGAATATGTAGGAGCCAATAAGAGCATCCAGGTTCCGCTATTGGTTATTGACCGGAGATGTGTCTCAGTCATGTCTACATAGTTCTCAAACCCGTAGGGTCCGCACGCTTAACGTTCGATGACGATTTGTATTATGAGTTATGTGATTTGATGACCGAAGTTTGTTCGGAGTCCCAGATGAGATCACGTACATGATGAGGAGTCTCGAAATGGTCGAGAGGTAAATATTCATATATTGGAAGGCTACATTTGGACACCGGAATAGTTCGGAAAGTTTCTGATGAGTTTCAGAGTACCGGGGGTTACTGGACCCGCCCCCCCGGGAAGTATTGGGCCTTAATGGGCTTTAGTTGAAAGGAGAGAAGGGACACAAGGGGAGGCCACCCCCCAATGGCAAGTCCGAATTGGACTAGGGAGGGAGCGGCGCCCCCTCTTTCCTTCTCCCTCTCTTCCTCCTTCCCTCTCTCCCTCTCTTGGAAAAGGAAGGGGACTCCAACTAGGATTGGGAATCCTAGTTGGACTCCCCTATGGCGCGCGCCCCCCTTGGCTGGCCTCCTCCTCCCCCTCCTTTATATACGTGGGTAGGGGGCACCCCAAAGGCACAACAGACAATCTCTTAGTCGTGTGCGGTGCCCCCCTCCACAATTCAACACCTCGGTCATATCGTCATAGTGCTTAGGTGAAGCCCTGCGCCGGTAACATCATCATCACCATCGCCACGCCGTCGTGCTGACGGAACTCTCCCTCGTCCTCAACTAGATCAAGAGCTCGCGGGACGTCATCGTGCTGAACGTGTGCTAAACACGGAGGTGCCGTACGTTCGGTACTTGGATCGGTTGGATCGTGAGGACGTTCGACTACATCAACCGCATTACGAAACGCTTCCGCTTTCGGTCTATGAGGGTACGTGGACACACTCTCCCGTCTCGTTACTATGCATCTCCTAGATAGATCTTGCGTGACCGTAGGAATTTTTTTGAAATACTGCGTTACCCAACAGCGCCGCGCTGCCTCCCTTGGCACGGGAACACCATCGTCTGCACGCGGTCTTCGTCATGTTGTCGGGTTCCTCACCTACTTGGAGCTTCACCTTCGCGCTCCTAACCTAGCCATCGCTGCTACCCCTGTAGCCTCTGTCGTCGCCTGTCCACCCCCTTCGTCTTCATATAGCTCCTGCAGGTCCCTCGTCTACGCATGCCCAGTGCTGGCAACACCGATGCGTGCCTTCGTCCAAGACGTGTCCCCGGGCCTGGTGCGGTGCTTCGTCAACTTTGTCTTCGTCCGTCTATGCATGCCCGGTGCTGGCAACACCGATGCATGCCTTCGTCCATGATGTGTCCCCGGGCTTGGCAAACCCGTCGTTACGCCGTCGTCAACAACGTCTTCCTCCCAGCGCATCACTACTTCGACACCACAGCACCCATGACTAACTCGGCGCCTCCCTGCGCCCACGGCTCCACGACGACTTCCTCGACACCAGCTACCCCGACTCGACATCGACCATGACATTTTTCGCATGAGTACCTCAACAACAGCTAGACTACCCCAAGCTCTTGGCTACCTCGACAATGGCACAAAGGGCTACCGGCCTGCTTGAGCAATCTTGTCGGTTTCCACTCCAGCAACAACTTCTGTGATGCGACCGCTACGACTGTGGGGGAATGTCTATCGACTTATCTTCGGATTCTTCTCCAGTCTCACTGTCTGCATCGCTACCCTTGTGACTGCGGGGGATATTGAGTATTATGATTATTAGGAGGTATAGGATAAACTGTGATTTGTTTCTGCCTTGTCTTGTACTCCAAGTTGGTCATTGTACTCCTATATATGCCCACGAGGCTCAAGCAATAAACATCGATCCCGCCAATCCCTCTCTATCCCTTCTAACACTCCTCCTTCATGAACTTCTTCATGGTCATGGGGGTTGCCCTCCTCTTGCTCCTATTCTGTTTCCTCATCCTTAGCTTGGAGGTTGGCCCGCCGTAATGCAACTTTACCGTCGGGCATCCATGGCACGTACCTTCGCCGGAACTTCGGTGCGGCACTTTGGCTCAACATATTATACCATGTGATCTTGGAGCGGACCATGGAGCCAACAACCGGTGGACGGAGACACCTGATGCAAACTAGGAGGCTTCTATGGTGGAAGAATAGACTTGGAGGTGGGGTTTGGGGGGTGGTTGGTCGGCTTTAAATAGTCGGAGCAGGCGGAGGAGCAAAAGTTCCTCTCAAGCGGTGTGAAGTGGAGGGTTCTAAAGCCGTCCGGAAAAAAAACTAGACTTGGACTGGTGGTCGTATTTTTTGGATTTACTTAAGACCTTTTTGTGACAAGCGTTTAGTGGAAGGAGACGCTTCCGTTGAATATGGGACACATTTGATGGCTTTATCAATCTTAAGATATTGTGTGTGCTGGCTCGGTATTTTGAAGGTGCTCATAAGGGTTGAACATGCATGCGTGTGTTCATAAAAATGAGTGAATGTTTTTTTTAAGATAATAAAATAAGCATATGTACGTGTATATGAGCAACTATGATTGTATTGTATTCAAACGAAAGAGTCGGCCCGGAAAGGATCGGCGTGTCAGAAGTCCAACATGGCAGCACAACCAAACCAAACCAATACAGAACACGGAAGATGGAAAAAAGAGAGAATAATTTCGAGTAAAGCAGTACTATGGACGTGGCCGCGTCATGGCCCTCTCAACCGAATCGGCCGACATAGAAAAAGGCACTTTCTAGATGCGAAATGCAACTATATATAATAAATTCATTCATTCATACATATATTTCATATATCATGCACGTGTGAATTATTGAAACGTTTGGTTTTTCTTTCTTCTCCCTGTATATACTGAACCCATTGGACAGATTTTACATTGAACAACGATGTTGAACCCACTGTACAAATTTTGCATCCAGGAATGGTTGGAAAGAGACTTATTCGTATTTTCGATGTCGTTAAATAGTTCGTTGTTAGTCAAATGTGGGCCTTGGGAAACTTTGATTGTGTTTCATATATGCGGGTCAAAATTAAATACTCTAAAACGCTCATGTTTCCTTTATACTGGAAGATGCTCTGTGTGTTGTCGTGGAATTGAATATATACTCCATCCGTCCCATAATGTAGACACTAGTGTAGGGTAAAAAAAAACGTTTTACATTGTGAGACGGAGGAAGTAGTTTCTAAATATGATGTACTCCCTTCGTTTATTATTATAAGATGTTTTGGATATTTTAATATAAACTACAATAAAATGCGTCTATATATACATTCGAAGATGAAAACGGAGACAATATAATTTAAACTATGTGAGAAATTTCTACATAAGAAAAAAAATCTTAAACTGAAAAGTTGTGCATGTCACATGAAATGCACTATGAAAACTTACTTACAATGCACTAATCTATGTTGCATGATAGAGAATTCTCATGCGTACATCGGACGGATGCTACTGGACCAAACTAGTAAATCTATGTGCTACAATAATTTTGATGATGTGGAAGCACACATGTTGACATAATTAGTATTGATGATTGTTTGAACTCAGCGAGAAAGAAAGCAACAACGATGTAAAAGTGAATCCATTGATGTTTATTGATGATGAATACGTCTATATATAGAGTTACAAAGGGCACCAAGTTTAAAGGTACCTGTTCAAGAGGACACCAGGAACCGATGTCGGTTTCCATATGGCAACCACCATCTATTCCTTAAGCATGGGTTAACAGGATTAATTAAATCCTAACACTCTCCCTAATTTGTGCTTGTTTAGTGTAATATTATCATCTTCATTAAAGACTCCTTCAAAACCCTATGGGAAAATGTGAGGAGCAAAGTGTTTGATATGTTGCTAAAACTGCTCCAAACCTAGTGGGAAATAAGGAGAAAAATGACAAAACATATAATGGTTATTTCCTTTTTTAACTCAATACGAGAATACCTATAGAGTTCAGAGAACAATAAATATGTCGTATACACTTTCCAAAAACCCCGCTAGGGAAAACAGAAAGTATGACATATGATCTCATGTTGATATATGTTACCTCATTAAAAATCTTTATGAGAACTTGTATAGTAAACTCATGAAGGGAAAAATAGTATAATATGATGCATTGAACATGAACATTCAGGAAGATACTTCCCCTGATTCTCGCAAATTCTGAAGCCGTCATATACCAATTCTATGAGCATATTTCTGGAATGTAGAAGTTTGTAGAGACTTGGGGAACAAATCAAACGAATGGTTTGACTTGCAAGATACGCAATATAGCAATATTGCTTAGTATGTAACCTGTTTGCATCCGGGCAACACAAGCAACATCATCTTTGAGATAATGTTTGGTGGATGTAGCCACAAGGTTTATTTGGAAGACTTTCATGGGATGGCTATCACACCTAGCAGGAACACAAAACTTGTCCATGATCTAACATAGTAGGGATCTGATCGATGTATCCAATGGTATTGGTGTTCAGATTTCTCTGAAACTGAAAAATTAGGACAAGATGTTTGATGCCTTGGGGATATCAAAAGATATTCTTGTGTCCCAACCAATTATATTTGGTGGGTCCAATGGCACTAGGATATGGAACTCTAGGTCCCAACATCGTTATTTCCATCTCCTCATGGTCCAAATGAATCTTTCTCTACATCTAGAGAACGAACAACATGGGAATTATGGATGGATAAGGCTTGTACACAATCAATTTCTCCAATAAAATCTGGATATAGACAACATAGTGCCCTATAATGTATGAGTGAAGGTGCTCAAGGTTTTACCCAATCCTTCATCTCAAAATCTGTCATTAAAATGATTGTGTGCTTCATCATTGCAGGAGTAATCCCTCTATATGATAGACATGCATAGATAATCATCGTTGTAGGCGTAATCCTTGTACGTAAGGAACTCACCACGTCGGTTGTACTAAGATGTACTGACAACAATAAGCCGTATGGTGACTTACTGATTTTTTTACACAATGTTTGTTGCGTTTTGCATTTCGATTCAGAAGTTAGACTCCATCGGGAACCATCTATGTTTGAATCTAGTGATCCACATGAATATTTAATTGATGTCTACTACACAACCTTCTTCTTGTAGACGTTGTTGGGCCTCCAAGTGCAGAGGTTTGTAGGACAGTAGCAAATTTCCATCAAGTGGATGACCTAAGGTTTATCAATCCGTAGGAGGCGTAGGATGAACCTCTCTCAAGCAACCCTGCAACCAAATGACAAATAGTCTCTTGTGTCCCCAACACACCCAATAGAATGGTAAATTGTATAGGTGCACTAGTTCGGCAAAGAGATGGTGATACAAGTGGTATATGGATAGTAGATAATGGTTTTTGTAATCTGAAAATATAAAAACAGCAAGGTAACTCATGATAAAAGTGAGTACAAACGATATTGAAATGCGTTGAAACAAGGCCTAGGGTTCATACTTTCACTAGTGCAAGTTCCCTCAACAATAATAACATAATTGGATCATATAACTATCCCTCAACATGCAACAATGAGTCACTCCAAAGTCACTAATAGCGGAGAACAAACGAAGAGATTATGGTAGGGTACAAAACCACCTCAAAGTTATCCTTTCTGATCGATCTATTCAAGAGTCTGTAGTAAAATAATACGAAGCTATTCTTTCCGTTCAATCTATCATAGAGTTCGTACTAGAATAACACCTTAAGACACAAATCAACCAAAACCCTAATGTCACCTAGATACTCCAATGTCACCTCAAGTATCTGTGGGTATGATTATATGATAAGCATCACACAATCTCAGATTCATCTATTCAACCAACACAAAGTACTTCAAAGAGTGCCCCAAAGATTCTACCGAAGAGTCAAGACGAAAACGTGTGACAACCCCTATGCATAGGTTCATGGGCGGAACCCGCAAGTTGATCACCAAAACATACATCAAGTGGATCAATAGAATACCCCATTGTCACCACGGGTATCCCACGCAAGACATACATCAAGTGTTCTCAAATCCTTAAAGACTCAATCTGATAAGATAACTTCAAAGGGAAAACTCAATCCATTAAAAGAGAGTAGAGGGGGAGAAACATCATAAGATCCAACTATAATAGCAAAGCTCGTGATACATCAAGATCGTATCACCTCAACAATAAGAGAGAGAGAGAGAGAGAGAGAGAGAGAGAGATCAAACACATAGCTACTGGTACATACCCTCAGCCCCGAGGGAGAACTACTCCCTCCTCATCATGAAGAGCACCGGGATGATGAAGATGGCCACCTGAGAGGGAGTCCCCCTCCGGCAGGGTGCCGAAATGGGTCTAGATTGGTTTTCGGTGGCTAAGGAGGCTTCTGGCGGCGGAACTCCCGATCTATTCTGCTTCCCAAAGTTTTTAGGGTATATGGGTATATATAGGAGGAAGAAGTACGTCGGTGGGTTTCCGGGCTGTCCACGAGGCAGGGGGGCGCGCCCCCCACCCTCGTGGGCAGCCTGGGACTCTCCTGGTCCATCTCCGATACTCTGTGGGTGTAGCGACCAGACCTTAACCAGTCTGATCTCTGTGCTTCGGTGTCATCCTTGGATCAGTAATGCTGACACCACACAGTACTCGGAGGATTTATAACAGAGTAGCAATCACACACTTATTACATCGAGTGTCTCAAACGAGAACTTATTACAATAAATATGGCTTAAGGCCATCTAATAACGATAACAGCGGAAGGCTTGAAAGATAAGTGAGTCCATCAACTCCAACGGCATCACTGAGTATAGAACCGTGACCTAAAAACTCCTTAATCATCGTCTGAAAAGTCTGCAACATTAACGTTGCAGCCCGAAACAGGTCAGCACATGGAATATGCTGGCAAGGTAACACATAGAGAGTAATGGAATGAAACAGCTACACTATATGCATATTTGGCTGGTAGAAAGCTCTATGGTTACAGTTTTGCGTAAAGCCAATTTTTCCCTACTACAAAAGAATAAATTTAATTACTATCATGGTAGTTGTTAAACATTGAGAATGGTTGACAGCATCCTCAATCCCAATTAAGCATCATCATTAAACAATACCCAACAAAATTAATTTAGAGTAACATGTTGAGATTCACATGATAATCCAGGTACTAGATACTCAAAACGTCCATAACCGGGGACACGGCTAACCATGATTAGTTTATTACACTCTGCAGAGGTTTGCACACTTTTCCCCACAAGACTCGATCGCCTCCGTTTGGTTTCTCGCACTACAAGGTGTTTGAGAAGATGGATGACCGAGACATAGTCTTTCAGAAGCGCTAGCACCTTACAATCGGGTAGACCGCACCACCTACATCCCCTACATCTGCTAGTCTACCACTGTAAGAGTTCGCACGACTTAATCAACTATGCTAGAGCCCATAATAGCTTGTGGCTGCACACGGAAGTTTCTAGTATGAATAGTATCATGATCCCTTTGAGCCTGGGTGGCGGTCCAAAAGAAAACAGGCAAGTCCTGGAATACCCAGGTGCCTCAATCACCCAGATGTGTGTTTAAGTTGCCACCTTAGATAGACCATTAATTAACAAACTCACATCTGTCATGGATATCACTCACCCAATCCACGTCTACTAGCATAACATGGCATAATAATCAAACGCATAAGTAACTCCCAAAGGTTTGAAAATAAACAGGTAATAGGTACTACCTCAACTACTTCCCATCCCACAATTTAATTAGATCCTAATCATGCAATGTGTGAGGATTTGATCTAATGCAATAAAACTGGGTAGTAGAAAAGGTATGATCAAAGTGTTACTTGCCTTGCTGATGATCCGCGAAACCTAGAGATTCGAAGTAACAAGCGGCGCACACCGGGTATTCTATCGCAGACAAACAAACAAGCATACAATAAGTACTCATCTAATGCACGGGTAAAACTCAAATAAGAGATCTAACCAGAAGGTTCAACTTAAGAACTCCGGTTTGCAAAAAGAATCAAATCGAACGAAACAGCGAAAGTCAAACGGCGAAACAAAACAACTTCGTTCTACAAATCTGGATCTAGGGTAATTTTTACAGTAGAAAAATCTTGTTTAAGTTGGTTAAACGGATAGAGAGTTTCGAGACGAAGCTCCAGGCGCTTGAATCGCCTAATTCCGATAAACGAGCGAAAAGTTATACTAAAACGAAAATCAGATCAGGAATCGCGATCAGAAAAATCGCGAATTAAATCCGAGAAAAAGAAAAACGACGAACGTTCGCTAGATCGAACGAACGGACGAACGCTCGCTATTTAAATAAACCGGAAAAACCGATCTATTTAAAAAAACCAAATCTAAAGAAACCGACGGAAAAACAGAACAGTTTTTCGAAAAAAAAACGGCGCGGAAATCGAGGCGGCGAACCTCGGGCGGCGTGCGGCGGCGGCGGCGGGGCGGCGCTGGGGCTAGGGTTTTCGGGGGCTGGGGCGCTGGCTTCGGCTGGGCCTCTCCCCCGGCTTTTAAAGCCTAGCCGGGCCGGAGTCCTAGTCGGACACGGCCGTAGGTCGGTTCGCTTTTTTTTATTTACGCGTAGAAGAAAAATAAAAATAAATACTAAACGGACTCCAAAAATCCAAAATAAATTTTCACGGGCTTCTAAAATCAAGCCCCACAAGGTGAACATTTATTTGGGGCCTAAATACAATTTTGAAAAACGCACATCTTTCCTAAATTCAAATAAAACGCCGAAAAACTCCGAAATAAAATCTTATTTGATTCTATTATTAAATCCTCAATATTTCTTTATTTTGGGAAATTCATTTTATTCCCTCTCTCATATTTTTGTAATAGAAATAATTGATGATAAAATAATTAAAATCAAATGATCCTATTCTCAAAATTTGAGAAAACTCAAATATGAAAATAACGAAATCCCCAACTCTCTCCGTGGGTCACTGAGTTGCGTAGAATTTGTAGGATCAACCAAAATGCAAAATAAAATATGGTATGCCATGATGTTCTAATGTACAACATTCCAAATTGAAAAATTTGGAATGTTACAAACCTACCCCCCTTAAGATGAATCTCGCCCTCGAGATTCGGGTTGGCTAGAATATAGGTGAGGGTGGTCCTTGAGCAAATCTTCCTCTCGTTCCCAGGTGGCTTCATCCTCTGTGTGGTGGCTCCACTGAACTTTGCAAAACTTGATAACCTTGCTGCGAGTGACTCGATTGGAAAACTCGAGAATCTTAACGGGTCTCTCCTCTTAGGTCAAATCGTTATCCAACTGAATAGTTTCCAAAGGCATTGTGTCTCTCAACGGTATGTCAGCCATCTTCGCGTGACACTTCTTCAACTGGGAAACGTGGAACACATCATGAACTCCTGCCAATCCTTCAGGAAATTCCAACTTGTAGGCCACTTCTCCCATACGCTCCAAAACTCGATATGGTCCTACAAATCGTGGCGCTAACTTCCCTTTAACTCCAAAACGCTTTGTTCCCCGAAGTGGAGATACTCGAAGATAAGCTCTATCTTCGACTTTGTAAACTGTCTCCTTGCGTTTTGAATCTGCATAACTCTTCTGTCTGGACTGGGCTACCTTGAGCCTATTGCGAATCAATTTCACCTTCTGTTCAGACTCTTTAATCAAGTCAGGTCCAAACAACTAGCGGTCTCCCACTTCGTCCCATGATAATGGTGTCCTGCACCTCCTTCCGTACAAGGCTTCGAAAGGGGCCATCTTTAAACTGGTTTGGTAACTGTTGTTGTAAGAGAACTCTGCATATGGCAAATTGTCATCCCAACTAGATCCGTAATCTAGCACACAAGCTCTCAGCATATCCTCCCAAATCTGATTGACTCTCTCGGTCTGTCCATCTGTCTGTGGATGAAAAGCTGTACTGAATTCTAGCCTAGTTCCCAAAGTTTCGTGCAACTGCTTCCAGAACCTTGAGGTAAACTGGGTTCCTCTATCTGATACGATACTCCTCGGAACTCCATGCAAAAATATGATCCTGGTCATGTATATCTTTGCCAACTTAGCACTGGTGTAAGTGGTCTTTACTGGGATGAAATGAGCTACCTTCGTCAACCGATCGACTACAACCCAAATCGAGTCATAGCCTGAACGAGTCCTGCGTAATCCCGTGATAAAATCCATGCCTAACTTATCCCACTTCCATTCGGGTATCGGCAATGGTTGTAACAATTTTGCTGGCTTCTGATGCTCTGCCTTTACTCTCTGACATACATCACAAACTGCTACATACTCCGCAATATCCTTCTTCATTCCGGTTCACCAGAAAATATCCTTCAAATCCAAATACATCTTGGTATTTCCTGGGTGAATCGAATATGGTGAATCGTGTGCCTCTTGCAGAATCAACTTCCTGATCTCCGGGTCATTGGGCACATAAACACGGTCTTCAAACCATATGGTGTCGTGCTCATCCTCACGAAATCCTTTAGCTTTTCCTTTGCTCAGTTTCTCCTTTATTGAGGCAATCTCTTTGTCAGTCTTCTGAGCTTCTCTGATTCTATCCATCAAAGTTGACTGAATCTCCAATGCTGCTACATAGCCTGTCGGAACTATTTCCAAACATAACTCTCGAAGATTTTATGCTAACTCCTTGGGTATTTCTCCCGTCATTAACGTATTGACATGGCTCTTACGGCTTAATGCGTCAGCTACTACATTAGCCTTTCCGGGATGGTATTGCAATCTCATATCATAATCCTTGATGAGTTCCAACCATCTCCTTTGTCTGAGATTCAACTCCTTCTGTGTGAAAATGTACTTCAAACTCTTATGATCCGTGTACACCTCACAATAGTTTCCAATGAGGAAATGCCTCCATGTTTTCAAAGCATGCACTACGGCTGCTAACTCCAAATCATGCATAGCATAATTCAACTCATGAGGCTTCAGTTGTCTTGAGGCATATGAAACAACTCTCCCTTCCTGCATAAGCACTGCTCCAAGTCCTCGACCTGAAGCATCGCAATACACCTCATAATCCTTGGTCTGATCTGGCAAAATCAACACTGGTGAAGTAACCAAGCGTTTCTTCAACTCTTGGAAACTAGCCTCGCATTCCTCCGTCCATATGAACTTGGTATCTTTCTTTAATAACTCCGTCATAGGCTTCGCAATCTTTGAGAAATTCTCAATGAATCTCCGGTAGTATCCGGTGAGTCCAAGAAAACTTTGGATCTCTCCGATGGTAGTTGGTGCTTCCCACTTGGTCACGGTATCTACCTTGGTAGGATCTACCGCTATACCTTCTCCAGATATAACGTGTCCGAGGAATCCTACTTCCTTCAACCAAAACTCACATTTGCTGAACTTGGCATATAATTGATGTTCTCTGAGCTTTCCAAGTACCAAACGCAAATGCTCCTTATGCTCCTCTTCATTCTTCGAATAAACCAGGATATCATCAATGAACACTACGACGAACTTATCCAAAAACTCCATAAATACTTTGTTCATCATGTTCATAAAATAGGCAGGTGCATTAGTCAGACCAAATGACATAATGGTATACTCGTACAGCCCATACCTGGTGGTAAAAGCTGTCTTAGGAATATCCTGTTCTCGAATCTTCAACTGGTGGTATCCTGATCGCAGATCGATCTTGGAAAATACCTTAGCTCCTTGCAATCGATCAAACAGATCATTGATCATTGGTAGTGGGTACTTGTTCTTAATCGTTACTTCGTTCAATCCTCGATAATCAACAACCATCCTTAACGATCCATCCTTCTTCTCCACTAGAAGTACTGGCGATCCCCAAGGCGAAGAACTTGGGCGAATATATCCCTTATCCAGTAACTCCTTAATCTGCTTCTTAATTTCTACCAAATCCTTTGCTAGCATCCTATATGGTCTCTTTGATATTGGCCCGGTGCCTGGCAATAGCTCAATCAAAAACTCAATATCTCTATCCGGTGGCATGCCTGGCAACTCCTCTGGAAATACCTCAGGGAAATCCCTTACCATTGGTACTTCCTCCTGCACAACTCCCGTTAAGCAATTTACTTGAGTCCTCTCCGGCACATGTCGGGATACATACTTGATCCTTCTCCCTTCTGGGGTGGTAAGCAAAATTGACTTACTAGCGCATTCAATATTTCCTTCATACTTTGATAACCAATCCATGCCTAATATCACATCCAATCCTTGAGATTCCAATACTATTAGGTCTGAGGGAAAAACATAGTTACCAATCCTTAATGGTAACCGATCACACCATAGACTAGCCACATCTCTGCTCCAGGCGAGGTTACTAGCATGGGTGACCTAAGGGCTTGGGTTGGTAGGTTATACTTATCCACAAATCCCCTTGAGATCTAGGAATGTGATGCACCAGTATCAAAAAGAACGAGTGCAGAAAATGACTTAACCAAAAACTTACCGATTACTGCATCCGGCTGCTCTTCAACCTCCTCCACGCTAACGTGGTTCACCTGTCCCCTGTTGAAAGGGTTCGGCTTCTTCCCAGAGCTTCCATTGCCATTTCCATTTTGTATCTCAGGGCATTCATTGGCATAATGTCCAGTCTTCTGGCACTTAAAGCAAGTGACTTGGCTCAGGTCCTTCTTGGCTGGGGTTGAGGGGTTGGTGCGATTCTGTCCATTGCTTCCTCCATTCCCATTACCATTCCTGCTGCTATTGTGATTGTGCGTGCTACCTCCTCCATGGGTATGCTGAAAATGTCCTCCCGGTCTAGGGGTAAAATGTGGCTTCTGCTGAGCTCCTGAAGTGTACTTTCCTTGTCCATACTTCCTCTTGCGATTCTCAATTTGCTACTGCTTCCCTTCAATCATAAGAGCACGATCTACCAACTCCTGGTAGTTTTTGAAGGTTGCTACCATCAACTGCATGCTCAACTCATCATTCAGTCCTTCCAGAAACTTCTCCTGCTTAGCTGCATCCGTAGCGACGTCATCTGGGGCATAACGTGCTAACTTACTAAAATCCTTCACATACTGGCCAACTGTCCGTCCTCCTTGGCGTAAGTTGCGAAACTCACGCTTCTTCATGTCCATAGCTCCTGCTGAAACATGTGCAGTACGGAAAGCCTGCTGAAACTGGTCCCATGTGACAGTGTCGATAGGGAAAGTGGCTGTGAAATTCTCCCACCATGATGCTGCTGGTCCTTCAAGTTGATGTGCGACAAACTTCACCTTCTCTGCATCTGTGCATCCTGCTGTGGTCAACTCTCTAGCTGTCTTGCGGAGCCAATCATCTGCTACTATCGGCTCGGTGCTGCTGGAAAACACCGGCGGATTCAGCCTAAGAAAACGGGCTAAGTGATCAACAGGTGGTGGTGGTGGTGGGTTGTTGTTCTTGTTCCCCTGATTCTGATTCTATACTAGCAACTGCATCAATGTGTTCTGCTGCTGGATCAACTGAGTGAGCTCCGATGGAAAGGTAAATCCGGGGTCACGTCTCGGAGGCATCTGAGGGTTTAGAAATGATGAGATGTAAGAATAGAGGGGGTCTAAAGAGAAACACTACCCATATGCACATGAGGCAAAATCAAACAATTCACTTCATTCAATCAAACAAGGGCATACAATCGATCTAACTATCGCAAAAGTGCTCGGACTATTGTATTTACATGGTGGACTACTACTACTGATGAGGTGGTCTACTGGAAATATTCTTCGGTTGCAGACTCCATGATATCTGCTCCAGCTTCATCAACATAGTCATCATCGCCTTCGTCTGGATCCGAATCTGTGTCGTCGATGATGATGTAGTCTTCCGGGCTAATCTCCTTGGGTTCTTCGTCTTCCTCTACTGGTGTAGGGCCTCCCATAAATATTCCAATCTTCTTGATCAGGTCATCATTCTTCTCCACCAATACTTCAATTTCTTCTTCATAATCTTCACGTGTAGCCTTGAGTTCTTCCCCCAGTTCCTCGATTCTAGTCTTAGCCTTCTTCAGATCTATCATGTCGGCACACATCTGGTTCTCCTGTCGTCGAATGTGCTGGTTTAGCTCCTGGATAAAAGCTGCAATTGATCTATCCTTCCTGGTGCTGATCATCTCCCAGTGCTCATCTCGGCGCCCGCAAATCTGGTAGATTGTATCCTTGAGGTCATTGCGGTAGACTTCTCCAATGCGTCCCATGGCGATGTGAGCTGCCATGCTCATTCCCAGACTCCAAGTTGGTGCATCAAAAGAAAACTCTATGGGCTCAGTGACTGGCATGAACGTCCTTCCTGGAACTTGAACTTGAACCATCCAGCGCTCTTATTCAGGTAAAGCGGTGTTGTAGGTTCCGGTGAAGGTTGGTATTCCTATGTTTAGGTATCTTGTGACTTCCTTCAAGTGACGTCCAAAGGGTGTATCTTCATCTGGTTGCGTGAACTTGTTCCTTGCATCCGCCATCCTAAAGAGTAGAAAAGATGAGAGGTCAGAAGAGAAGAGAGTGATCTAGGTCTGTAGCTTAGTGGTCGTGTCCTACAGTCAGCGTGTGCTCTGATACCATCTCTGTAGCGACCAGACCTCAACCAGTGTGATCTGTGTGCTCCGGTGTCATCCCTGGATCAGTAATGCTGACACCACACAGTACTCGGGGGATTTATAACAAAGTAGCAATCACACACTTATTACATCGAGTGTCTCAAACGAGAACTTATCACAATAAATATGGCTTAAGGCCATCTAATAACGATAACAGCGGAAGGCTTGGAAGATAAGTGAATCCATCAACTCCAACGGCATCACTGAGTATAGAACCACGACCTAAAAACTCCTTAATCATCGTCTGAAAAGTCTGCAACATTAATGTTGCAGCCCGAAACAGGCCAGCACATGGAATATGCTGGCAAGGTAACACATAGAGAGTAATGGAATGAAACAGCTACACTATATGCATATTTGGCTGGTAGAAAGCTCTATGGTTACAGTTTTGCGTAAAGCCAATTTTTCCCTACTACAAAGGAATAAATTTAATTACTATCGTGGTAGTTGTTAAACATTGAGAATGGTTGACAGCATCCTCAATCCCAATTAAGCATCATCATTAAACAAAACCCAACAAAATTAATTTAGAGTAACATGTTGAGATTCACATGATAATCCAGGTACTAGATACTCAAAACGTCCATAACCGGGGACACGGCTAACCATGATTAGTTTATTACACTCTGCAGAGGTTTGCACACTTTTCCCCACAAGACTCGATCGCCTCCGTTTGGTTTCTCGCACTACAAGGTGTTTGAGAAGACGGATGACCGAGACATAGTCTTTCAGAAGCGCTAGCACCTTACGATCGGGTAGACCGTACCACCTACATCCCCTACATCTGCTAGTCTACCACTGTAAGAGTTCGCATGACTTAATCAACTATGCTAGAGCCCATAATAGCTTGTGGCTGCACACGGAAGTTTCTAGTATGAATAGTCTCATGATCCCTTTTAGCCTGGGTGGCGGTCCAAAAGAAAACAGGCAAGTCCTGAATACCCGGGTGCCTCAATCCACCCAGATGTGTGTTTAAGTTGCCACCTTAGATAGACCATTAATTAACAAACTCACATCTGTCATGGATATCACTCACCCAATCCACGTCTACTAGCATAGCATGGCATAATAAGCAAACGCATAAGTAACTCCCAAAGGTTTGAAAATAAACAGGTAATAGGTACTACCTCAACTACTTCCCATCCCACAATTTAATTAGATCCTAATCATGCAATGTGTGAGGATTTGATCTAATGCAATAAAACTGGGTAGTAGAAAAGGTATGATCAAAGTGTTACTTGCCTTGCTGATGATCCGCGAAACCTAGAGATTCGAAGTAACAAGCGGCGCACACCGGGTATTCTATCGCAGACAAACAAACAAGCATACAATAAGTACTCATCTAATGCACGGGTAAAACTCAAATAAGAGATCTAACCAGAAGGTTCAACTTAAGAACTCCAGTTTGCAAAAAGAATCAAATCGAACGAAACAACGGAAGTCAAACGATGAAAGAAAACAACTTCGTTCTACAAATCTGGATCTATGGCAATTTTTACAGTAGCAAAATCTTGTTTAAGTTGGTTAAACGGATAGAGGGTTTCAAGACGAAACTCCAGGCGCTTGAATCGCCTAATTCCGATAAACGAGCGAAAAGTTATACTAAAACGAAAATCGGATCAGGAATCGCGATCAGAAAAATCGTGGATTAAATCCAAGAAAAAGAAAAACGACGAACGTTCGCTAGATCGAACGAACGTACGAACGCTCGCTATTTAAATAAACCGGAAAAACCGATCTATTTAAAAAACCAAATCTAAAAAAACCGACGGAAAAACCGAACGGTTTTTCGAAAAAGAAATAAAAAACCAGCGTGGAAATCGAGGCAGCGAACCTTGGGCGGCGTGCGGCGGGGGCGGCGCTGGCGACGGTGGGGTGGCGCTGGGGCTAGGGTTTTCGGGGGCTGGGGCACTGGCATCGGCTGGGCCTCTCCCCCGGCTTTTAAAGCCTAGCCGGGCCGGAGTCCTAGTCGGACACGGCCCGTAGGTCGGTTCGCTTATTTATTTATTTATTTACGCGCAGAAGAAAAATAAAAAGAAATACTAAACGGACTCCAAAAATTCCGAAATAAATTTTCGCGGGCTTCTAAAATCAAGCCTCACAAGGTGAACATTTATTTGGGGCCTAAATGCAATTTTGAAAAACGCACATTTTTCCTAAATTCAAATAAAACACCGAAAACCTCCGAAATAAAATCTTATTTGATTCTATTATTAAATCCTCAATATTTCTTTATTTTGGGAAAGTCATTTTATTCTCTCTCTCATATTTTTGTAATAGAAATAATTGATGATAAAATAATTAAAATCAAATGATTCTATTCTCAAAATTTGATAAAACTCAAATATGAAAATAACGAAATCCCCAACTCTCTCCGTGGGTCATTGAGTTGCGTAGAATTTCTAGGATCAACCAAAATGCAAAATAAAATATGATATGCCATGATGTTCTAATGTATAACATTCCAAATTGAAAATTTGGGATGTTACAGTGAGCTTCTTCTGGTCCAAAAATAAGTTCCGTGAAGTTTCAGGTCAATTGGACTCCGTTTGATTTTCCTTTTCTGCGATACTCTAAAACAAGGAAAAAACAGAAACTGGCACTGGGCTCTAGGTTAATAGGTTAGTCCCAAAAATCATATAAAATAGCATATAAATGCATATAAAACATCCAAGGTTGATAATATAATAGCATGATACAATCAAAAATTATAGATACATTGAAGACGTATCAGCATCCCCAAGCTTAATTCCCGCTTGTCCTCGAGTAGGTAAATGATAAAAACATAATTTTTGATGTGGAATGCTACCTAACATATTTCTCTATGTAATTCTTTATTGTGGCAAGAATATTCAGATCCATAAGATTCAAGACAAAAGTTTAATATTGACATAAAAATAATAATACTTCAAGCATACTAACCAAGCAATCATGTCTTCTCAAAATAACACGGCCAAAGAAAGCTATCCCTACAAAATCATATAGTCTGGCTATGCTCCATCTTCACCATAGAACGTATTTAAATAATGCACAACCCCGATGACAAGCCAAGCAATTGTTTCATACTTTTGATGTTCTCAAACTTTTTCAATCTTCACGCAATATATGAGCGTGAGCCATTGATATAGCACTATAGGTGGAATAGAATGGTGGTTGTGGAGAAGACAAAAAGGAGAAGATAGTCTCACATCAACTAGGCGTATCAACGGGCTATGGAAATGCCCATTAATAGATATCAATGTGAGTGAGTAGGGATTGCCATGCAATGGATGCACTAGAGCTATAAATGTACGAAAGCTCAACAAAAAAAACTAAGTGGGTGTGCATCCAACTTGCTTGCTCACGAAGACCTAGGGCACTTGAGGAGGCCCATTGTTGGAATATACAAGCCAAGTTCTATAATGAAAAATTCCCACTAGTATATGAAATTGACAAAACAAGAGACTCTCTATCATAAATATCATGGTGCTACTTTGAAGCACAAGTGTGGAAAAAGGATAGTAGTATTGTCCCTTTTTTTGGGCCTCCCTTTTTTATTTGGCCTTTCTCCTTTTTTGGGGACAATACTCTATGAATGATGATCATCACACTTCTATTTATTTACAACTCAATGATTACAACTCGAAACTAGAACAAAGTATGACTCTATATGAATGCCTCTGGCGGTGTACCGGGATGTGCAATGACTCATGAGTGATATGTATGGAAGAATTATGAATGTGGCTTTGCCACAAATACGATGTCAACTACATGATCATGCAAAGCAATATGACAATGATGGAGCGTGTCATAGTAAACGGGACGGTGGAAAGTTGCATGGCAATATATCTCGGAATGGCTATGGAAATGCCATGATAGGTAGGTATGGTGGCTGTTTTGAGGAAGGTATATGGTGGGTGTATGATACCGGCGAAAGGTGCGCGGTATTAGAGAGGCTAGCAATGGTTGAAGGGTGAGAGTGCTTATAATCCATGGACTCAACATTAGTCATAAAGAACTCACATACTTATTGCAAAAGTCTATTAGTTATCAAAACAAAGTACTATGCGCATGCTCCTAGGGGGATAGATTGGTAGGAAAAGACCATCGCTCGTCCCCGACCGCCACTCATAAGGAGGACAATCAATAAACAAATCATGCTCCGACTTCGTCACATAACGGTTCACCATACGTGCATGCTACGGGAATCACAAACTTTAACACAAGTATTTCTCAAATTCACAACTACTCAACTAGCATGACTCTAATATCACCATCTTCATATCTCAAAACAATCATCAAGTATCGAACTTCTCATAGTATTCAATGCACTTTATATGAAAGTTTTTATTATATCCCTCTTGGATGCCCATCATATTAGGACTAAATTCATAACCAAAGCAAATTACCATGCTGTTTAGGACTCTCAAAATAATATAAGTGCCGCATGATAGTTCATCTATTTCTATAAAATAAAACCACCACCGTGCTCTAAAAGGATATAAGTGAAGCACTAGAGCAACGACAAACTACTCCGAAAGATATAAGTGAAGATCAATGAGTAGTAGAATAATTATGCAACTATGTGAAGACTCTGTAACATTTAAGAATTTCATATCTTGGTATTTTATTCATACAGCAAGCAAAACAAAAGAAAATAAAATGACGCAACAAGCAAAACACATATCATGTGGTGAATAAAAATATGGCTCCAAGTAAAGTTACCGATGAACGAAGACAAAAGAGGGGATGCCATCCGGGGCATCCCCAAGCTTAGGCTCTTGGATGTCCTTGAATATTACCTTGGGGTTCCTTGGGCATCCCCAAACTTAGGCTCTTGCCACTCCTTATTCCATAGTCCATCAAAACTTGAAACTTCACAACACAAAACTCCAAATAGAAAATCTCGTGAGCTCCGTTAGCGAAAGAAAACAAACCACCACTTCAAGGTACTGTAATGAACTCATTCTTGATTTATATTAGTGTTAAACCTACTGTATTCCAACTTCTCTATGGTTCATACCCTCCGATACTACTCATAGATTCATCAAAATAAGCAAACAACACATAGAAAACAGAATCTGTCAAAACAGAACAGTCTGTAGTAATCTGTGACTAACGCAAACTTCTGGAACCCCAAAAATTCTAAACTAAATTTCTGGACGTGAGGAATTTATCTATTAATCATATGCAAAAATAATTAACCAAATATCACTCTCTAATAAACAATGACAACAATTCTCATGAGCGCTAAAGTTTCTGTTTTTTACAGCAAGATCAACAAGACTTTCCCCAAGTCTTCCCAACGATTCTACTTGGCACAAACACTAATTAAAACATAAAAACTCAATCATAACAGAGGCTAGATAAATTATTTATTGCTAAACAGGAGCAAAAAGCAAGGAATAAAAATAAAGTTGGGTTTCCTCCCAACAAGCGCTATCGTTTAACGCCCCTAGCTAGGCATGATGATTTCAATGATGCTCACATAAAAGATAAGAATTGAAACATAAAGAGAGCATCATGAAGAATATGACTAGCACATTTAAGTCTAACCCACTTCCTACGAATAGGGATTTTGTGAGCAAACAACTTATGAGAACAATAATCAACTAGCATAGGAAGGCAAAACAAGCATAACTTCAAAACTTTAAGCACATAGAGAGGAAACTTGATATTATTGCAATTCTTCCAAACATATGTTCCTCCCTCATAATAATTTTCAGTAGCATCATGAATGAATTCAACAATATAACCATCACATAGAGCATTCTTATCATGATCTAAAAGCATAGAAAATTTACTACTCTCCACATAAGCAAAATTCTTCTCATTCAGAATAGTGGGAGTATCATAAGAAACTCGAATACTATAAATTGTTTCCACATTAAAAGAGTAATGTTCAGAAAAAGGGTAATCATAATCATGACAAGTTTTATAAATATAATCATCACTACTTTTTATAGCATATGTATCATGACAATAATTATCATAAGTAGCAACTTTGTTCTCATCATAATCGATTGAAACCTCTTCCAAGATAGTGGAATCATCACAAAATAAAGTCATGACCTCTCCAAATCCACTTTCATCTATATAATCATCATAAATAGGAGGCATGCTTTCATCATAATAAATTTGTTCATCAAAACTTGGGGGACAAAAAATATCATCTTCATCAAACATAGCTTCCCCAAGCTTGTGGCTTTGCATATCATTAGCATCATGGATATTCAAGGAATTCATACTAACAACATTGTAATCATGCTCATCATACAAAGATTTAGTGCCAAGCATTTTAATGCATTCTTCTTCTAAAACTTTGGCACAATTTTCCTTTCCATCATACTCGCGAAAGATATTAAAAAGATGAAGCGTTTGAGGCAAACTCAATTCCATATTTTTTGTAGTTTTCTTTTATAAACTAAACTAGTGCTAAAACAACAAACAAAAAGATTCGATTGCAAGATCTAAAGATATACCTTCAAGCGCTAACCTCCCCGGCAACGGCGCCAGAAAAGAGCTTGATGTCTATGATACGTCTCCAACGTATCTATAATTTTTGATTGCTCCATGCTATATTATCTACTGTTTTAGACATTATTGGGCTTTATTATCCACTTTTATATTATTTTTGGGACTAACCTATTAACTGGAGGCCCAACCCAGAATTGCTGTTTTTTGCCTGTTTTGGGGTTTCGAAGAAAAGGAATATCAAACGGAGTCCAAACGGAATGAAACCTTCAGAAACGTGATTTACTCATCAGATAAGATCCAGGAGACTTGGACCCTCCATCAAGAAAGCCACGAGGTGGTCACGAGGGTAGGGGGCGCCCCCCTAGGGCGCGTCCCCCCTGCCTCGTGGGCCCCTTGAAGCTCCACCGATGTACTTCTTCCTCCTATATATATCCACGTACCCCCAAACGATCAGGGACGGATCCAAAAACCTAATTCCACCGCCGCAACTTTCTGTATCCATGAGATCCCATCTTAGGGCCTGTTCCGGAGCTCCACCGGAGGGGGCATCGATCACGGAGGTGAAGGAAATATGCCCTAGAGGCAATAATAAAGTATTATTTATTTCCTTATATCATGACAAATGTTTATTATTCATGCTAGAATTGTATTAACCGGAAACATAATACATGTGTGAATACATAGACAAACAGAGTGTCACTAGTATGCCTCTACTTGACTAGCTCGTTGATCAAAGATGGTTATGTTTCCTAACCATAGACATGAGTTGTCATTTGATTAACAGGATGACATCATTAGGATAATGATGTTATTGACTTGACCCATTTCATTAGCTTAGCACTTGATCGTTTAGTTTGTTGCTATTGCTTTCTTCATGACTTATACATGTTCCTATGACTATGAGATTATGCAACTCCCGTTTACCGGAGGAACACTTTGTGTGCTACCAAACGTCACAACGTAACTGGGTGATTATAAAGGTGCTCTACAGATGTCTCCAAAGGTACTTGTTGGGTTGGCGTATTTCGAGATTAGGATTTGTCACTCCGATTGTCAGAGAGGTATCTCTGGGCCCTCTCGGTAATGCACATCACCTAAGCCTTGCAAGCATTGCAACTAAATGAGTTAGTTGCGAAATTATGTATTACGGAATGAATGAAGAGACTTGCCGGTAACGAGATTGAACTAGGTATTGAGATACCGATGATCGAATCTCGGGCAAGTAACATACCGATGACAAAGGGAACAACGTATGTTGTTATGCGGTCTGACCGATAAAGATCTTCGTAGAATATGTGGGAGCCAATATGAGCATCCAGGTTCCGCTATTGGTTATTGACCGGAGACACGTCTCGGTCATGTCTACATAGTTCTCGAACCCGTAGGGTCCGCACGCTTAGCGTTTCGATGCTGGTTATATTATGAGTTTTGATGTACCGAAGGTTGTTCGGAGTCCCGGATGTGATCACGGACATGACGAGGAGTCTCGAAATGGTCGAGACATGAAGATTGATATATTGGACGACTATATTCGGACACTGGAATGGTTCCGGGGGTTATCGGATATATACCGGAGTACCGGGGGTTACCGGAACCCCCCGGGGGTTATTTGGCCTCATGGGCCCAAAGTAGTGGAAGAGGAGAGGCAGCAGGAGGTGGCGCGCAGCCCCCCTTGCCCCAATCCGAATTGGGAAAGGGAAGGGGGCGCGGCCCCCTTTCTCCTTCCTTCTCTCCACCTCCTCCTCCCCCCTTCTCCTAGTTGGAATCGGAAAGGGGGGGCAAAACCTACTTGGAGTAGGATTTCCCCCCCCCCCCTAGGGCGCGCCTCCTCCTCCTGGCCGGCCCCTCCTCCTCCACTCCTTTATATACGTGGCCAGGGGGCACCCCATAGACACAACAATTGATCTCTTGATCTCTTAGCCGTGTGCGGTGCCCCTTCCACCATAATCCACCTCGATCATATTGTAGCGGTGCTTAGGCGAAGCCCTACGACGGTAGAACATCATCATCGTCACCATGCCGTCGTGCTGACAGAACTCT
Organism: Triticum urartu; assembly: GCF_056163025.1. Lineage (NCBI taxonomy): Eukaryota > Viridiplantae > Streptophyta > Magnoliopsida > Poales > Poaceae > Triticum > Triticum urartu. The sequence continues at coordinate 591,040,104 of NC_141873.1, read as the reverse complement.
CCCGTGAAGCTCTACTGGATTGGAGTTCGCGGGACGTCATCGAGCTGAACGTGTGCAGAACTCGGAGGTGCCGTGTGTTTGGTACTTGATCGGTCGGATCGTGAAGACGTACGACTACATCAACTGCGTTGTGCTAACGCTTCCGCTTTCTCTACGAGGGTACATGGACAACACTCTCCCCTCTCGTTGCTATGCATCACCATGATCTTGCGTGTGCGTAGAAATTTTTTGAAATTACTGCGTTCCCCAACAGTGGCATCCGAGCCAGGTTTTATGCGTTGATGTTATATGCATGAGTAGAACACAAGTGAGTTGTGGGCGATATAAGTCATATTGCTTACCAGCATGTCATAAGTTGGTTTGGCAGTATTGTTGGATGAAGCGGCCCGGACCGACATTACGCGTACGCTTACGCGAGACTAGTTCTACCAACGTGCTTTGCACACAGGTGGCTGGTGGGTGTCAGTTTCTCCAACTTTAGTTGAACCAAGTGTGGCTACGCCCGGTCCTTGCGAAGGTTAAAACAGCATCAACTTGACAAACTATTGTTGTGGTTTTGAAGCGTAGGTAAGAACGGTTCTTGCTAAGCCTGTAGCAGCCACGTAAAACTTGCAACAACAAAGTAGAGGGCGTCTAACTTGTTTTTGCAGGGCATGTTATGATGTGATATGGTCAAGACATGATGCTAAATTTTATTGTATGAGATGACCATGTTTTGTAACCGAGTTATCGGCAACTGGCAGGAGCCATATGGTTGTCACTTTATTGTATGCAATGCAATCGCCCTGTAATGCTTTACTTTATCACTAAGCGATAGCGATAGTCGTGGAAGCATAAGATTGGCGAGATGAAAACGATGCTACGATGGAGATCAAGGTGTCGCGCCAGTGAGGATGGTGATCATGAAGGTGCTTCGGAGATGAAGATCACAAGCACAAAATAATGATGGCCATATCATATCACTTATATTGATTGCATGTGATGTTTATCTTTTATGCATCTTATCTTGCTTTGATTGACGGTAGCATTATAAGATGATCTCTCACTAAATTTCAGGATAAAAGTGTTCTCCCTGAGTATGCACCGTTGCCAAAGTTCGTTGTGCCCAGACAGCACGTGATGATCGGGTGTGATAAGCTCTACGTCCATCTACAACGGGTGCAAGCCAGTTTTTGCACACACAGAATACTTAGGTTAAAATTGACGAGCCTAGCATATGAAGATATGGACTCGGAACAGTGAGACCGAAAGGTCGAGCATGAATCATATAGTAGATATGATCAACATATTGATGTTCACCATTGAAAGCTACTCCATTTCACGTGATGATCAGTTATGGTTTAGTTGATTTGGATCACGTGATCACTTAGAGGATTAGAGGGATGTCTGTCTAAGTGGGAGTTCTTAAGTAATATGATTAATTGAACTTTAATTTATCATGAACTTAGTCCTGGTAGTATTAGCATATCTATGTTGTAGATCAATAACTCGCGATGTTGCTCCCAGTTTATTGTGTTCCTAGAGAAAAATTATGTTGAAAAATGTTAGTAGCAATGATGCGGATTGGATCCGTGATCTGAGGATTATCCTCATTGCTGCACAGAAGAATTATGTCTTTGATGCACCGCTAGGTGACAAACCTATTGCAGGAGCAGATGCAGATGTTATGAACGTTTGGCTAGCTCAATATGATGACTACTTGATAGTTTAGTGCACCATGCTTAAACGTCTTAGAATCAGGACTTCAAAGACGTTTTGAACGTGATGGACCATATGATATGTTCCAGCAGTTGAAGTTATTATTTCAAGCAAATACCCGAGTTGAGAGATATGAAGTCTCCAACAAGTTCTATAGCTAAAAGATGGAGGAGAATAGCTCAAGTAGTGAGCATGTGCTCAGATTGTCTGGGTACTACAATCGCTTGAATCAAGTGGGAGTTAATCTTCCATATAAGATAGTGATTGACAGAATTCTCTAGTCACCATCACCAAGTGAGTAGAACTTCGTGATGAACTATCATATGCAAGGGATAACGGAAACGATTCCCAAGCTCTTTGTGATGCTGAAATCGACGAAGGTAGAAATCAAGAAAAGCATCAAGTGTTGATGGTAAACAAAACCACTAGTTTCAACTAAAGGGGCAATGGAAAGAAGGGGAACTTCAGGAAGAATGGCAAGCAAGTTGCTGCTCGAGTGAAGAAGCCCAAGTCTGGACCTAAGCTGGAGACTAAGTGCTTCTACTGCAAAGGGACTGGTCACTGGAAGCGGAACTACCCCAAGTAATTGGCGGATAAGAAGGATGGCAAAGTGAACAGAGGTATATTTGATATACATGTTATTGACGTGTACTTTACTAGTGTTTATAGCAACCTCGCAGTATTTGATACTAGTTCAGTTGCTAAGAGTAGTAACTCGAAACGGAAGTTGCAGAATGAACAGAAACTAGTTAAGGGTGAAGTGACAATGTGTGTTGGAATTAGTTCCAAGATTGATATGATCATCATCTGTCACCCCCTTGATGTGACTATAGCTCCCACGTGTCGAGGCACGACTTAGAGACATAATCGCATTGAAGGCATATGTCGCAAGTTAGGCAATCTTCACAACATCCCATGTAATATAAATAATAAAGGGGAGATAACATAGTTGGCTTACACTCGCCACGTCAATCAAGTACATAAATAACATTACATCATCCAAACACTCATGGCCCGACTACGGCGCCAAAATAAAAGAGAACCCAACATGCGACACGGTCCCAATCACCCCCAACTGGGCACCACTACTGATCATCGGGAAAGGAAACATAGTAACGTTGAGAGTCTTCGTCAAACTCCCACTTGAGCTCATACGCGTCTCCTGGAGCGGAAACATCAGGCCCTGTATCTGGTGTAATAGTAATCTGTGAGCCACAGGGACTCAGCAATCTCGCACCCTCGCGATCAAGACTATTTAAGCTTATAGGTAAGGCAAGGTAAATATGTGGAGTTGCAGCAAGCGACTCGCAAATATGCTGGCTAACTTATTCGCAAAAGAGAGCGAGAAGAGAAGGCAAAGCACGAGCGAGAAACTAGAGAGCAACCTGCGCAAACATTACTCCAACACCGTGTCCACTTCCCGGACTCCGCCGAGAAGAGGCCATCACGGTAACACACTCAGTTGATTCATTTTAATTAATTAAGGTTCAAGTTATCTACAACCGGACATTAAGAAATTCCCATCTTCCCATAACCGCGGGCACGGCTTTCGAAAATTCAAATCCCTATAGGGGAGTCCCAACTTAGCCCATGACAAGCTCTCACGGTCAACGAAGGAATAGACCTCCTCCCAAGACGTTCCGATCAGACTCGGTATCTCGGTAATTCAAGACACTTCGACAGGTTAAAACAAGACCAGCAACACCGCCCGAATGTGCCGACAAATCCCGATACGAGCTGCACATATCTCTTTCTCAGGGCACACTCAGATGAGCCAGACGTCGGGTAGGCCAGCCCAGAGTTGCCCCTGGTAGCCCCGGACATCGCTCGGTTGGACCAACACTCAGAGGAGCACTGGCCCGGGGGGGTAAAATAAGATGACCCTTGAGTCTGCAGAACCCAAGGGAAAGAAAAGGCTAGGTGGCGAATGGTAAAACCAATGTTGGGCATTGCTGGAAAAGCTTTAATCAAGGCAAAATATCAAGGGGTTCCCATTATAACCCAACCGCGTAAGGAACGCAAAATCCGGGAACATAACACCGATATGACGGAAACTAGGGCGGCAAGAGTGGAACAAAACACTAGGCGAGAGGCCGAGCCTTCCACCCTTTACCAAGTATATAGATGTATTAAGATAACATGGCAATATAATGATATCCCAACAAGTAAATAAATGTTCCAACAAGGAACGGGCTCCAATCTTCACCTGCAACTAGCAACGCTATAAGAGGGGCTGAGCGAAGCGGTAACATAGCCAATCAAGGGTTTGCTAGGACAAGGTGGGTTAGAGGTTTGACATGGCAATTTGGGAGGCTTGCAAGCAAGTGGTAGGCATCGTAGCAATGGCATAGCAAAAGAGCGAGCAAACTAGCATAGCAAAGATAGTAGTGATTTCGAGGGTATGATCATCTTGCCTGCACAGTTGTCAGAGTTGACTGGATCCTCAAAAGCAAACTCAACGGGCTCCTCGTTAGCGAACTCGTCTCCCGGCTCTACCCAAACAAGACAAACAAGCAACAGGGACACAATCAACCACGTGCAAGGATCAAGCGATATGATGCAATGATGATATGCTATGCGGGATGCGATGCGGGATGCAAAATGCAAGATATGACAGGAAATGCATGAACCTGGCCTCAACATGGAAAACCAAGTGTGCCACTGGAAAGATGATATGAAATCGCTTGAAAACGATATAAAGAACGCCAGAATCGGAGTTACGGTTTGGAAATGGCAAGCGATTCAAAAATGACACCGGTCTGCGATTTACAGCAAGTAGGCATCTAAATGCAATAAAATGAACATGCTACAGCACCCAAACATGACAACAAAATACCTGGCAGGGATGCACACAAGATGCTTAACAAAAGTCTAGCACTGAGCTACAGCCAATGCATCCATTAACAGGTTCAAACAAGCATGGCAAAAATGCAAATGGCAAATAGATCTCAGACTTAGTGAAATTAACACTTGTCTGGAATTTCAGATCAGGTAGCCCTCTTCGGAGCAACAAAACCACATGCTACAGGATCTGAACATGGCAAAGTAAAGCATGGCATGGAGCTACTCAAAGAGATTAACAAAAGTCCCTTAGTGACCTTGAGCCAAAAGGGATCAAAAAATACAATTGCAAGCATGTGAACATAGCAAAAACACAATCAGTTTTCAGACTTAGTGAAAACTGACACATGCTGAAATATAACTCAAGTAGGCATGTTTACGAGCTCGATGCACTCACTACGGTGCAAGTCATGGCAAGACAAGCATACACACATAAAGAAGGCACAAAATTCAAGCTAGACATGGCAAGAACAATTGCGTAGCATGCACGAATCAACTACAACATCACCGGCAAAATTGCAAACAAGTTGACAATCTGCCCAGATTCATAAAGTAGCAAAAGTAGAGCTCGATTGACTCAAGCTAGGGTGCTCCATAATTGCAAACAAAGACATGGATGGATAGATCACTACAATATTAACAAAACTCCCTTACTGATTATCCTCAAAAGAGGCATGGATCACTAGGAAACAACACGAACATATGGCATCATGAGATAAACAGCTCCAGGACTTTGTGAAATTACTAAGTCCCTGAAAACAGAATTAGCAAGTGCACCACTTTGCAAGCTTGCACAAGACACCACACACATCCTAAAAATACATGGGTTGCACCTCTGGAAAGATGACAAAACCCTTAACAAAACACATGTAGAACTCATGGGCATATCATGCACACAATAATCATGGCAAAAATGACAAAAGTGCTAAACGGAGTAGCAGATCTGACAATTAACTCAAGTAGCCCTCTTCTAACAGCATTTCGGGCATCAAGATGAACTCAAATGAAAATGATGCAATGGAATGAAATGATGTATTCTCTGAGATGAACATTTTGATGTGCTATATGCATGAATCGGAGCTACGAATGCAAAGTTACGGAGCTACGAACATGTGCATATGGACTGAGAATTTCGGGACTTGGGAAAAATTCAACCTCCGGATTAGGGTTTTTTTTCATATCTGGATCGGGCGCACGGATCGAGGATCACCGGATCCTCACCGGAGCTCGTCGCCGGAGTAGGAGGGCCGGGCCGGTGGAGCTCACTGGAATGGTGGCGGCGGTGGCCGGCCGGCGCGGCGGGGCCGGACGAAGGGCGCGGCGAGGCCGGCGCGGAGGCGGCGGCAGCGCCGGCGAGGCGGGCGGCGCGGCGGCTCGGGCGGCGGAGCGGCGGCTCAGGCGGCGGAGCGGCGGGCTCGCGGTGGCGGGGCGGCGCCGGCAAGAGGAGGCGGGCGGCGCTACGAGGGCGCGGGCGCTGCCCGGATGGAGCGGGGAGGGGGCCGGCTTCGGGCCGGCGGGCCTCGGCGGCGGCGGCGGGCGGGAGCCGCCACGTGTCAGCGCGCTAGTGGCCGCGGGCGGCGGCGGACGATATGTCCGGTGCGGCGGACATGTCCAGTGCGCGCGAGGGGATTTTTTTAGGGTTTCAGAGGTAGGAGGAGATCCGAAAATCGGGGGGCCTTTAAATAGGCATAGAGGGAGCTAGGAGAGTCCAAATGAGGTGCGGTTTTCGGCCACGCGATCGTGATCGAACGCTCTAGGACATGGAGCAGAGTTAGGTGGGTTTTGGGCCAAATTGGAGGGGTGTTGGGCTGCAACACACACGAGGCCTTTTCGGTCCCTCGGTTAACCGTTGGAGTATCAAACGAAGTCCAAATGATACGAAACTTGACAGACGGTCTACCGGTAATCAACCAAGGCCGCTTGGCAAGTCTTTCTCCAATCCGGAAATGTTTAATCCCCACACACGAAAGAAAGCTAGAAAAGGCCACCGGAGGAGAACGAAGCGCCGGAATGCAAAACGGACAACGGGGAAAATGCTCGAATGCATGAGACGAACACGTATGCCAATGCAATGCACATGATGACATGATATGAGATGCATGACAACGACAACAACGCACGGAGACAAAAACCCGAACCCGAGGAAAATAAATATAACTTAACGCCAGAAACGGCAAGAGTTGGAGTACAAATAGGGAAAGTTACATCATGGGTGTTACAACACTCCACCACTACGAAAGGATCTCGTCCCGAGATCTAGGACTGAAAGAACGCCGGGTACTCAGAACGGAGGTGATCCTCGCGTTCCCAGGTAGCTTCATGGTCGGAATGGTGTGACCACTTGACTTTGAGAAATTTGATTGACTTGTTGCGAGTCTTGCGTTCAGTCTCTTCAAGAATAGCAACTGGGTGCTCACGATAAGAGAGATCTTCTTGGAGCTCAATGTCCTCGAAGTTGATGGTGCGGTCAGGAGTCATGAAGCACTTTCGAAGCTGAGAGACATGGAACACGTCATGAACATTTGCAAAGTTTGAAGGAAGCTCGAGTTGATAGGCGAGGTCGCCTCTCTTGCTGACAATCTTGAAAGGTCCCACGTATCTAGGAGCAAGCTTCCCTTTGATACCGAAGCGACGAGTACCTTTCATAGGAGAGATGCGGAGGTAAACATGATCTCCGATCTCGAAAGCCAAATCACGGTGCTTACTATCATAGTAGCTCTTCTGGCGGGATTGGGCTGCTTTGAGGTTATCTCGAATGACTTTGCACATTTCTTCTACCTCTGTGATTAAGTCATTACCCAAAAGCTGACGTTCACCGGTTTCAGACCAGTTGAGAGGGGTACGGCACTTCCTGCCATACAGAATTTCAAAAGGGGCCTTGCCCGAACTTGCTTGAAAACTGTTGTTGTAGGAGAATTCAGCATAAGGAAGACAATCCTCCCACCTCATGTCGAAGGAGATTACACAAGCCCTGAGCATATCTTCAAGAATCTGGTTGACACGCTCGACTTGATCGCTAGTTTGAGGATGGAAAGCTGTGCTGAAGCGGATGTTCGTGCCCATGGCCTTCTGAAAAGAATCCCAAAACTTCAAGGTAAAGATGCTGCCACGGTCTGAAGAGATCACTTGAGGAATACCATGCAGAGAGACAATACGAGAGGTATAGAGTTCTGCCAATTGAGCTGCAGTGATCGACTCTTTGATAGGCAGAAAATGAGCCACTTTGGTGAGTTTGTCGATGACAACGAATATAGCATCATTGCCATGCTTGGACTTTGGAAACCCAGTCACGAAGTCCATTTCAATGTGGTCAAACTTCCATTCTGGAATGGCAAGAGGTTGGAGGAGACCTGCTGGCCTTTGGTGTTCTGCCTTCACTCTTCTGCAGACATCACATTCATTCACGAATTGAGCGATCTCGCGCTTCATTCGAGTCCACCAATAAGCTTGCTTGAGGTCCTGATACATCTTCGTGCTCCCAGGGTGGATGGAGAGGAGAGAATTGTGAGCCTCGTTCATGATCACTTTACGGAGGTCACCTTTGGGTACAACAATACGATCCTCGAAGAAGAGAGTGTCCTTGTCGTCAAGGCGGTAGCACTTGTACTTGGACTGGCTCTTGGCAATCCCAATCTTCACCTTTATCACCATAGCATCAAGAAGCTGGGCTTGGTGAATCTGGTCTTCTAAGGTAGGAGAGACTTGAAGGTTGGCGAGGAAACCTTGAGGAACAACTTGCAGATTAAGTTTGCGGAAAGCTTCACAAAGCTCGGGTTGATAAGGCTTGAGAATCAGACTGTTGCAGTAGGCCTTTCTGCTCAATGCGTCAGCAATCACATTGGCCTTGCCTGGAGTATACTTGATACTCGGATTATACTCTTGAATCATTTCGACCCATCGAGTTTGCCTGAGGTTGAGATTAGTCTGAGTGAAGATGTACTTGAGACTCTTGTGATCAGTGAAAATGTCCACTTTTCTTCCCAATAGAAGATGTCTCCAAGTCAAAAGAGCATGCACAACTGCCGCCAACTCGAGATCATGAGTGGGGTAGTTCTTCTCATTAGGCTTCAACTGTCGAGATGTATAAGCAACAACTTTCTTCTCTTGCATCAATATTGCGCCAAGACCTTGGAGAGAGGCATCACAAAAGACCTCGTATGGCTTGGATTCATCAGGCGGAGTTAGAACTGGAGCAGTGATCAATTTCTCTTTCAAAGTGTTGAAAGCAATATCACACTCCGGAGACCAAACGTACTTGACGTGCTTCTGAAGAATATTTGAGAGAGGCTTCGCGATCTTAGAAAAGATTTCAATGAATCTTCGGCAATAGCTTGCGAGACCGAGGAAGCTACGGAATTGCTTCATGTTCTGAGGAGGTTCCCAATTCACAATTGCAGACACCTTCTCAGGATTCACGGCAATGCCCTTGGCAGAGATGATAGGACCAAGATAAAGAACCTCATCGAGCCAAAATTCACACTTGGAGAACTTGGCGTAGAACTGATGTTCTCTGAGCTTATCAAGAACCAAACGCAAGTGCTTGGCATGATCTTCCTTGTTCTTGGAGAAAACCAGAATGTCGTCGAGATAGACCAAAACAAAGTCATTGGTGTAGGCGTTGAAGATGAAATTCATCATGCGAGAGAACGTCAGAGGAGCGTTGGCGAGGCCAAAAGACATGATAGTGTATTCATATGAACCAAAGCTTGTCCTGAAAGCCGTCTTGGGAATATCTTCTTCACGAATGCGAATCTGGTGATAACCCATACAGAGATCAAGCTTGGAGAATACTTGGGCACCTTTGAGTTGTTCGAACAGCTCATTGATGTTGGGAAGTGGGTATTTGTTCTTGATGGTCTTCTTGTTTACTGGACGGTAATCAACACAAAGTCAGTCCGTTCCATCCTTCTTCTTCACAAAAAGAACACCACAACCCCACGGAGAAGAACTAGGCCGGATGAGACCCATTTTCTCTTGAATATCGAGTTGCTTCTTCAGCTCCTTCAACTCTTCAGGTCCGAGCTTGTAAGGACGTTTGCACACAGGTTCCATGCCAGGCTCAAGATCAATAACGAATTCAACTGGCCGGTGCGGAGGCATTCCTGGAAGCTCTTCTGGAAAGACGTCTTGATATTCGCAAACGACTGGAATTTGAGAGATGGCATCCAATTCACCCTTCTCATTGAGAGAAAACAGACGGATAGTATCATCATGAGCGGCAAAGACAATTACATCCTCAGACGAATGAGTCAATTGAATCTGCCTGGCTGCACAATCAAGATGTGCCTTGTGCTTAGAAAGCCAATCCATTCCGAGAATAAGATCAATATCCGAGTTACCAAGAACCACCAGAGAAGAGAGAAACTTGTAATCACCCAATGTGATAGAAACATCTGGGGCAATAGCGCTTGCATTCATGAATTTACCCGGAGAACCAACAGATAACTATCTAGGTAAATCTTGCAAAGGCAACTCATGCTTAGAAACAAATGGCCTCGAGATGAAACAATGCGATGCACCCGTGTCAAAAAGAACTTTAGCTGGAATATCATTAACAGGAAGGTTACCCATGATCACATCTGACGAGTCCTCTGCCTGAGCTGCATTCATCAAGTTGACCTTGGCGGACTTGGGGTTATGCTTGACCACAGCTGTACTTGCCGATCTGACAGGAGGAGGAGGAGGAAGACGCCTCTGTTTGAAACACTTGTTGGCATAGTGACCCTTCTGTTGGCACTTGTTGCACGTGACCTATGAAAGCGGACGGTGGTACGGAGCACTCGATCTTGGAGCTTGAGACGAAGTCTTGTTCTGAAAGCCAGGGTTGGGTGGGTGGGAAGAACCACTGCCACCTTTGCTCTTCTGCTGATACGGCTGACAGAACGGAGGAGGAGGAAGCCAATACTTCTGCTGCTTGGCCACTTGAGTAGAGGAAGAAGGAGTAACATCTCTGACTCGCTTCTTGGAAGCATCACACCTCAACTGAGTAGCCTCTTGCTTCAGTGCCATGTTGTAGAACTCATCATACCTCAAGGGCTCAAAGAGAACAAGAGCTAGCTGAATATCTTCTCTGAGACCACCCCTAAACTGGTATATCATGCTCTTCTCATCAGGGACATCCTGCTTGGCAAAGCGGGCGAGCTTCTGAAACAACTTATTGTAGTCATAGACAGACAAAGAGCCTTGCTTCAGATTGCGGAATTCCTCACGCTTGCTTTCAACCACGCTCTGGGGAATATGATGAGCTCGGAAATCTCGATGGAAATCATCCCAAGTGATAACACGTAGACCTCTGGAGTCCTTGTACTGCTGGAACCATTCTGCAGCTTGATCTTTGAGTTGGAAGGAAGCGAACTTAACAAATTCCTCAGGCCTGACGTTACTGCACTCGAAATGCTTGCACAGATCCACTAGCCAATCGTCAGCATCGGTTGCCTCAACACAATTGCTGAAAGTCTTTGGCTCGTTAGCAAGGAACTGGTTGAGTGTAGCAAAGTGATTCTGATTGCTGCCTTGATTCCCTTGGTTGCGCTCTTGAAGAATTTGCATGATCAACTGTGTGTTTGCATTGGTTGCGGCCATCACAGCTTGCCATGCCTCTGGAGGAGGTGGAGGTGGTGGCGGATCAGGATTCAGAGTCGTGCGCGTTGGAGGAGCCATCCTGAAGAGGTTGACCACCATTAGCACATTGACAGATAAGTATTGAAGCTGAATCCAACGGAATGAAAATTGCAACATATAGTCTTCACATCCGAACAAAATGAACGAATGCATTCCTCTTGAAATGGTCACATATCCATAAATTGAGAAGCCACGTAGAATTAAGGTAGAGAAATAAATCAACAAGGTACGGATCAAGAATGAATAATCGGTAAGAAATCCCAATCTCAAACCAATATCCGTGGAAGAACTAGAGCTACTAGAATTCCCACCTATGAAACTCCCGAACCTTTCCGGTTATGCAATCAGGTGTTGGGGATACAGGGGAAGCATAATATCTCACCCAAACTAGCAATTCCTACATCCAGCTGTATCCATCCTTCAACACATAACCAAGAAACCTTCGGAAACCATCTACCTCAACCTTCGAAAAGCATCCATTATACAAGTTATGGCGATACTCCCGAACTCCCGCCCCAGTACTGGGTGGCGTCGAGGTTATCTCACCAACGAACTGCATAAAAGAGATTTTCGATGTCGGCGTACTAAACTCAGGTATTCCAGAACTACAACGATAAAATTATGATGAAAACACCTCAGAGCTCAACTCCCCGGGACACTTCCACTAAACCCCTGACAGGAGGCACCAAGTCAATGTTCTCATCATAAAACCATCGGAACGATTCCAAGATACCCGCGTGATCCTAAAAAAATTTAGTGAAAATTTGAGGAGAGAAGAGTCAAAACTCTACGTCAGGATGCCTTACCAGAGCGATGAGGAGACTGGGAAGTAAAAAGAATTCCTAAACTATCCGATATATAATTCCTAAGACTCAAAACATTTTTCTAGACACAACTCGGCCACTAAAAACGATCAAGCAATGGGGCTCCTAAGGTCGGGGAAGGCTTTGATTAACAACTTGTCACCCCCTCGATGCGACTATAGCTCCCACGTGTCGAGGCTCGACTTAGAGACATAATCGCATTGAAGGCATATGTCGCAAGTTAGGCAATCTTCACAACATCCCATGTAATATAAATAATAAAGGGGAGATAACATAGTTGGCTTACACTTGCCACGTCAATCAAGTACATAAATAACATTACATCATCCAAACACTCATGGCCCGACTACGGCGCCAAAATAAAAGAGAACCCAACATGCGACACGGTCCCAATCACCCCCAACTGGGCACCACTACTGATCATCGGGAAAGGAAACATAGTAACGTTGAGAGTCTTCGTCAAACTCCCACTTGAGCTCATACGCGTCTCCTGGAGCGGAAACATCAGGCCCTGTATCTGGTGTAATAGTAATCTGTGAGCCACAGGGACCCAGCAATCTCGCACCCTCGCGATCAAGACTATTTAAGCTTATAGGTAAGGCAAGGTAAATATGTGGAGCTGCAGCAAGCGACTAGCAAATATGCTGGCTAACTTATTCGCAAAAGAGAGCGAGAAGGGAAGGCAAAGCACGAGCGAGAAACTAGAGAGCAACCTGCGCAAACATTACTCCAACACCGTGTCCACTTCCCGGACTCCGCCGAGAAGAGGCCATCACGGTAACACACTCAGTTGATTCATTTTAATTAATTAAGGTTCAAGTTATCTACAACCAGACATTAAGAAATTCCCATCTGCCCATAACCGCGGGCACGGCTTTCGAAAGTTCAAATCCCTGCAGGGGAGTCCCAACTTAGCCCATGACAAGCTCTCACGGTCAACGAAGGAATAGACCTCCTCCCAAGACGTTCCGATCAGACTCGGTATCTCGGTAATTCAAGACACTTCGACAGGTTAAAACAAGACCAGCAACACCGCCCGAATGTGCCGACAAATCCCGATAGGAGCTGCACATATCTCTTTCTTAGGGCACACTCAGATGAGCCAGATGTCGGGTAGGCCAGCCCAGAGTTGCCCCTGGTAGCCCCGGACATCGCTCGGTTGGACCAACACTCAGAGGAGCACTAGCCCGGGGGGGTAAAATAAGATGACCCTTGAGTCTGCAGAACCCAAGGGAAAGAAAAGGCTAGGTGGCGAATGGTAAAACCAGTGTTGGGCATTGCTAGAAAAGCTTTAATGAAGGCGAAATATCAAGGGGTTCCCATTATAACCCAACCGCGTAAGGAACGCAAAATCCGGGAACATAACACCGATATGACGTAAACTAGGGCGGCAAGAGTGGAACAAAACACTAGGCGAGAGGCCGAGCCTTCCACCCTTTACCAAGTATATAGATGTATTAAGATAACATGGCAATATAATGATATCCCAACAAGTAAATAAATGTTCCAACAAGGAACGGGCTCCAATCTTCACCTGCAACTAGCAACGCTATAAGAGGGGCTGAGCGAAGCGGTAACATAGCCAATCAACGGTTTGCTAGGACAAGGTGGGTTAGAGGTTTGACATGGCAATTTGGGAGGCTTGCAAGCAAGTGGTAGGCATCGTAGCAATGGCATAGCAAAAGAGCGAGCAAACTAGCATAGCAAAGATAGTAGTGATTTCGAGGGTATGATCATCTTGCCTGCACAGTTGTCAGAGTTGACTGGATCCTCAAAAGCAAACTCAACGGGCTCCTCGTTAGAGAACTCGTCTCCCGGCTCTACCCAAACAAGACAAACAAGCAACAGGGACACAATCAACCACGTGCAAGGATCAAGCGATATGATGCAATGATGATATGCTATGCGGGATGCGATGCGGGATGCAAAATGCAAGATATGACAGGAAATGCATGAACCTGGCCTCAACATGGAAAACCAAGTGTGCCACTGGAAAGATGAGGTGAAATCGCTTGAAAACGATATAAAGAACACCGGAATCGGAGTTACGGTTTGGAAATGGCAAGCGATTCAAAAATGACACCGGTCTGCGATTTACAGCAAGTAGGCATCTAAATGCAATGAAATGAACATGCTACAGCACCCAAACATGACAACAAAATACCTGGCAGGGATGCACACAAGATGCTTAACAAAAGTCTATCACTGAGCTACTGCCAATTCATCCATTAACAGGTTCAAACAAGCATGGCAAAAATGCAAATGGCAAACAGATCTCAGACTTAGTAAAATTAACACTTGTCTGGAATTTCAGATCAGGTAGCCGTCTTCGGAGCAACAAAACCACATGCTACAGGATCTGAAAATGGCAAAGTAAAGCATGGCATGGAGCTACTCAAAGAGATTAACAAAAGTCCCTTAGTGACCTTGACCCAAAAGGGATCAAAAAATACAATTGCAAGCATGTGAACATAGCAAAAACACAATCAGTTTTCAGACTTAGTGAAAACTGACACATGCTGAAATATAACTCAAGTAGGCATGTTTACGAGCTCGATGCACTCACTACGGTGCAAGTCATGGAAAGACAAGCATACACACATAAAGAAGGCACAAAATTCAAGCTAGACATGGCAAGAACAATAGCGTAGCATGCACGGATCAACTACAACATCACCGGCAAAATTGCAAACAAGTTGACAATCTGCCCAGATTCACAAAGTAGCAAAAGTAGAGCTCGATTGACTCAAGCTAGGGTGCTCCATAATTGCAAACAAAGCCATGGATGGATAGAGCACTACAATATTAACAAAACTCCCTTACTGATTATCCTCAAAAGAGGCACGGATCACTAGGAAACAACACGAACATATGGCATCATGAGATAAACAGCTCCAGGACTTGGTGAAATTACTAAGTCCCTGAAAACAGAATTAGCAAGTGCACCACTTTGCAAGCTTGCACAAGACACCACACACATCCTAAAAATACATGGGTTGCACCTCTGGAAAGATGACAAAACCCTTAACAAAACACATGTAGAACTCATGGGCATATCATGCACACAATAATCATGGCAAAAATGACAAAAGTGCTAAACGGAGTAGCAGATCTGACAATTAACTCAAGTAGCCCTCTTCTAACAGCATTTCGGGCATCAAGATGAACTCAAATGAAAATGATGCAATGGAATGAAATGATGTATTCTCTGAGATGAACATTTTGATATGCTATATGAATGAATCGCAGCTACGGATGCGAAGTTACGGAGCTACGAACATGTGCATATGGACTGAGAATTTCGGGACTTGGGAAAAATTCAACCTCCGGATTAGGGTTTTTTTTCAGATCTGGATCGGGCGCACGGATCAAGGATCGCCGGATCCTCACTGGAGCTCGTCGCCGGAGTAGGAGGGTCGGGCCGGTGGAGCTCACCGGAATGGTGGCGGCGGTGGCCGGCCGGCGCGGCAGGGCCGGACGAAGGGCGCGGCGAGGCCGGCGCGGAGGCGGCGGCCGTTGGCGGCGGCGGCGCCAGCGAGGCGGGCGGCGCGGCGGCTCGGGCGGCGGAGCGGCAGCTCGGGCGGCGGAGCGGCGGGCTCGCGGCGGCGGGGCGGCGCCGGCAAGAGGAGGCGGGCGGCGCTATGAGGGCGCGGGCGCGGCCCGGATGGAGCGGAGAGGGGGCCGACTTCGGGCCGGCGGTCCTCGGCGGCGGCGGCGGGTGGGAGCCGCCACGTGTCAGCGCGCTAGTGGCCGCAGGCGGCGGTGGGCGATATGTCCGGTGCGGCGGACATGTCCGGTGCGCGCGAGGGGATTTTTTTAGGGTTTCGGAGGTAGGAGGAGATCCGAAAATCGGAGGGCCTTTAAATAGGCATAGAGGGAGCTAGGAGAGTTCAAATGAGGTGCGGTTTTCGGCCACGCGATCGTGATCGAATGCTCTAAGACATGGAGCAGAGTTAGGTGGGTTTTGGGCCAAATTGGAGGGGTGTTGGGCTGCAACACACACGAGGCCTTTTCGGTCCCTCGGTTAACCGTTGGAGTATCAAACGAAGTCCAAATGATACGAAACTTGACAGACGGTCTACCGGTAGTCAACCAAGGCCGCTTGGCAAGTCTCGGTCCAATCCGGAAATGTTTAATCCCCACAAACGAAAGAAAGCTAGAAAAGGCCACCGGAGGAGAACGAAGCGCCGGAATGCAAAACGGACAACGGGGAAAATGCTCGAATGCATGAGACGAACACGTATGCCAATGCAATGCACATGATGACATGATATGAGATGCATGACAACAACAACAACGCACGGAGACAAAAACCCGAACCCGAGGAAAATAAATATAACTTAACGCCGGAAACGGCAAGAGTTGGAGTACAAATAGGGAAAGCTACATCCGGGGTGTTACATCATCGCACACTCCCTATACTTTCGAGATTAGTGTTGAACCTAAATAAGTGTTATTTGGTGTTTGCGTTGAGCATGAATATGATTTGATCATGTTTATTGTAATACGATTATTCATTTAAAGTCAAAGAATAATTGTTGTTCTGTTTACATGAATAAAACCTTCAATGATCATACACCCAATGAAAATAGTTTGTTGGATCTCAATCATAGTGATACACATATTCATAATTTGAAGCCAAAAGCTGCAAAGTTAATAATGATAGTGCAACTTATTTGTGGCACTGCCGTTTAGGTCGTATTGGTGTAAAGCGCATGAAGAAACTCCATGCTGATGGGATTTTGGAATTACTTGATTATGAATTACTTGATGCTTGCGAACCATGCCTTATGGGCAAGATGACTAAGACTCCGTTCTCCGGAACAATGGAGTGAGCAACAAATTTGTTGGAAATCATACATACTGATGTATGTGGTCTGATGAATATTGAGGCTCGCGGCAGGTATCGTTATTTTCAGATCTTCACAGATGATTTGAGCAGATATGGGTATATCTACTTGATGAAACATAAAGTCTGGAACATTTGAAAAGTTCATATAATTTCAGAGTGAAGTAGAAAATCATCGTAACAAGAAATAAAGTTTCTACGATCTGATCGTGGAGGAGAATATTTGAGTTACGAGTTTGGTCTTCATTTGAAACAATGCGGAATAGTTTCGCAACTCACGCCACCTGGAACACCACAGTGTAATGGTGTGTCTGAACGTCGTAACCGTACTTTATTAGATATGGTGCGATCTATGATGTCTCTTACCGATCTACCACTATCGTTTTGGGGTTATATTGGAAATATGCCCTAGAGGCAATAATAAATTAGTTATGATTATATTTCCTTGTTCATGATAATCGTTTATTATCCATGCTAGAATTGTATTGATAGGAAACTCAGATACATGTGTGGATACATAGACAACACCATGTCCCTAGTAAGCCTCTAGTTGACTAGCTCGTTAATCAATAGATGGTTACGGTTTCCTGACCATGGACATTGGATGTCATTGATAACGGGATCACATCATTAGGAGAATGATGTGATGGACAAAGACCCAATCCTAAGCCTAGCACAAGATCATGTAGTTCATATGCTAAAGCTTTTCTAATGTCAAGTATCATTTCCTTAGACCATGAGATTGTGCAACTCCCGAATACCGTAGGAGTGCTTTGGGTGTGCCAAACGTCACAACGTAACTGGGTGGCTATAAAGGTACACTACAGGTATCTCCGAAAGTGTCTGTTGGGTTGGCACGAATCGAGACTGGGATTTGTCACTCCGTGTAAACGAAGAGGTATCTCTGGGCCCACTCGGTAGGACATCATCATAATGTGCACAATGTGATCAAGGAGTTGATCACGGGATGATGTGTTACGGAACGAGTAAAGAGACTTGCCGGTAACGAGATTGAACAAGGTATCGGGATACCGACAATCGAATCTCGGGCAAGTATCGTACCGCTAGACAAAGGGAATTGAATACGGGATTGATTAAGTCCTTGACATCGTGGTTCATCCGATGAGATCATCGTGGAACATGTGGGAGCCAACATGGGTATCCAGATCCCGCTGTTGGTTATTGACCTGAGAGTCATCTCGGTCATGTCTGCATGTCTCCCGAACCCGTAGGGTCTACACACTTAAGGTTCGGTGACGCTAGGGTTATAGAGATATTAGTATGCGGTAACCCGAATGTTGTTCGGAGTCCCGGATGAGATCCCGGACGTCATGAGGAGTTCCGGAATGGTCCGGAGGTAAAGAATTATATATAGGAAGTGCTATTTCGGCCATCGGGACAAGTTTCGGGGTCACCGGTATTGTACCGGGACCACCGGAAGGGTCCCGGGGGTCCACCGGGTGGGGCCACCTGCCCCGGGGGCCACATGGGCTGTAGGGGGTGCGCCTTGGCCTATATGGGCCAAGGGCACCAGCCCCAAGAGGCCCATGCGCCAAGAGAAGAGGAAAAGGAAGAGTCCTAAAGGGGGGGGAGGAGGGACTCCTCCCTGGCCGCACCCTTCCTTGTAGGAAGGGCCAAGGCTGCGCCTCCCCCCTCTCCCTTGGCCCTATATATAGTGGGGGGAAGGGAGGGCAACCATACCTAAGCCCTGGCGCCTCCCTCTCCCTCCCATGACACATCTTCCTCCTCCCGCAGCGCTTGGCGAAGCCCTATTGGAATCCCGCTACTTCCACCACCACGCCGTCATGCTGCTGGATCTCCATCAACCTCTCCTCCCCCCTTGCTGGATCAAGAAGGAGGAGACATCGCTGCTCCGTACGTGTGTTGAACGCGGAGGTGCCGTCCGTTCGGCGCTAGGATCATCGGTGATTTGGATCACGACGAGTACGACTCCATCAACCCCGTTCTCTTGAACGCTTCCGCGCGCGATCTACAAGGGTATGTAGATCCACTCCTCCCTCGTTGCTAGATGACTCCATAGATAGATCTTGGTGACACGTAGGAAAATTTTGAATTTATGCTACGTTCCCCAACAGGTTATGCATTAGAGACAGCTACATTCACGTTAAATAGGGCACCATCGAAATCTATTGAGACGACGCCTTATGAACTGTGGTTTGGCAAGAAACCAAAGTTGTCGTTTCTTAAAGTTTGGGGGGCGATGCTTATGTGAAAAAGTTTCAAACTGATAAGCTTGAACCCAAATCGGAGAAGTGCATCTTCATAGGATACCCAAACGAAATTGTTGGGTACACCTTCTATCACAGATCCGAAGGCAAATTTGTTACTGAGAACAGATCCTTTCTAGAGAAGGAGTTTCTCTCGAAAGAAGTGAGCGGGAGGAAAGTAGAACTTGATGAGGTAATTGTACCTGCTCCCTTATTGGAAAGTAGTTCATCACAGAAATCTGTTCCTGTGACTACTACACCAATTAGTGAGGAAGCTAATGATGATCATGTAACTTCAGATCAAGTTACTACCGAACCTCGTAGGTCAACCAGAGTGATATCCGTACCAGAGTGGTACGGTAATCCTGTTCTGGAGGTCATGACCATGTCGAATCTACGAACTATGAGGAAGCGATGATGAGCCCAGATTCCGTGAAATGGCTTGAGGCCATGAAATCTGAGATGAGATCCATGTATAAGAACAAAGTATGGACTTTGATTGACTTGCCCTAAGATCGGCGAGCCATTGAGATTAAATGGATCTTCAAGAGGAAGACGGACGTTGATAGTAGTGTTACTATCTACAAAGCTAGAATTGTCGCAAAAGGTTTTCGACAAGTTCAAAGTGTTGACTACGATGAGAGTTTCTCACTCGTATCTATGCTTAAGTCTGTCCGAATCATGTTAGCAATTGCCACATTTTATGAAATCTGGCAAATGGATAAACAAAACTACATCCCTTAATGGATTTATTAAAGAAGAGTTGTATATGACGCAACAAGAAAGTTTTGTCAATCCTAAAGGTGCTAACAAAATATGCAAGCTCCAGCGATCCATCTATGGACTGGTGCAAGCATCTCGGAGTTGGAATATACGCTTTGATAAGTTGATCAAAGCATATAGTTTTATACAGACTTGCGGTGAAGCCTGTATTTACAACAAAGTGAGTGGGAGCACTACATCATTTCTGATAAGTATATGTGAATGACATATTGTTGATCGGAGATAATGTAGAATTATTATGCAAAGCATAAAGGAGTGTTTGAAAGGAGTTTTTCAAAGAAAGACCTCGATGAAGCTGCTTACATATTGAGCACCAAGATCTATAGAGATAGATCAAGATGCTTGATAAGTTTTTCAATGAGTACATACCTTGACAAGATTTTGAAGTAGTTCAAAATGGAACAGTCAAAGAAAGAGTACTTGCCTGTGTTACAAGGTGTGAAACTGAGTAAGACTCAAAGCCCGACCACGGCAGAAGATAGAAAGAGAATGAAAGTCATTCCCTATGCCTTGGCCATAGGTTCTATAAAATATGCCATGCTGTGTACCAGATCTATTGTATACCCTACACTAATTTTGGCAAGGGAGTACAATAGTGATCTAGGAGTAGATCACTGGACAGTGGTCAAAATTATCCTTAGTGGAATAAGGATATGTTTCTCGATTATGGAGGTGACAAAAAGGTTCATCGTAAAGGGTTACGTCGATGCAAATTTTGACACTGATCCAGATGACTCTAAATCTCAATCTGGATACATATTGAAAGTGGGAGCAATTAGCTAGAGTAGCTCCGTGCAGAGCATTGTTGACATAGAAATTTGCGAAATACTTACGGATCTGAATGTGGCAGACCTGTTGACTAAACTTCTCTCACAAGCAAAACATAATCACACCTTAGTACTCTTTGGGTGTTAATCACATAGCGATGTGAACTATATTATTGACTCTAGTAAACCCTTTGGGTGTTTTTCACATGTCGATGTGAACTATGGGTGTTAATCACATGGTGATGTGAACTATTGGTATTAAATCACATGGCGATGTGAACTAGATTATTGACTCTAGTGCAAGTGGGAGACTGAAGGAAATATGCCCTAGAGGCAGTAATAAAGTTATTATTTATTTCCTTATATCATGATAAATGTTTATTATTCATGCTAGAATTGTATTAACCGGAAACATAATACATGTGTGAATACATAGACAAAAAGAGTGTCACTAGTATGCCTCTACTTGACTAGCTCGTTGATCAAAGGTGGTTATGTTTCCTAACCATAGACATGAGTTGTCATTTGATTAATGGGATCACATCATTAGGAGAATGATGTGATTGACTTGACCCATTTCGTTAGCTTAGCACTTGATCATTTAGTTTGTTGCTATTGCTTTCTTCATGACTTATACATGTTCCTATGACTATGAGATTATGCAACTCCCGTTTACCGGTCGGATCGTGAAGACATACGACTACATCAACTCCATTGTGCTAACGCTTCCACTTTTAGTCTACGAGGGTACGTGGACAACACTCTCCCCTCTCGTTGCTATGCATCACCATGATCTTGCGTGTGCGTAGGAAATTTTTGAAATTACTGCGTTCCCCAACAGGAGGGCTTCTACATCATCATCCAAGCCCCTCCGATGAAGTATGAGTAGTTTATTTCAGACCTACGGGTCCATAGCTAGTAGCTAGATGGCTTCTTCTCTCTTTTTGGATCTCAATACAATGTTCTCCCCCTCTCTTGTGGAGATCTATTCGATGTAATCTTCTTTTTGCGATGTGTTTGTTGAGACCGATGAATTGTGGGTTTATGATCAAGTCTATCTATGAATAATATTTGAATCTTCTCTGAATTCTTTTATGTATGATTGGTTGTGTTTGCAAGTCTCTTCGAATTATCAGTTTGGTTTGGCCTACTAGATTGGTTGTTCTAGCCATGGGAGAAGTGCTTAGCTTTGGGTTCAATCTTGCGGTGTCCTTTCCTAGTGACAGAAGGGGCAGCAAGGCACGTATTGTATCATTGCCATCGAGGATAACAAGATGGGGTTTATTTCATATTGCATGAATTTATCTCTCTACATCATGTCATCTTGCTTAAGGTGTTACTCTGTTTTTAACTTAATACTCTAGATGCATGCTGGATAGCGGTCGATGAGTGGAGTAATAGTAGTAGACGCAGAATCGTTTCGATCTACTTGTCACGGACGTGATGCCTATATACATGATCATGCCTAGATATTCTCATAATTATGCACAATTCTATCAATTGCTCAACAGTAATTTGTTCACCCATCGTAGAATACTTATGCTCTTGAGAGAAGCCACTAGTGAAACCTATGGCCCTCGGGTCTCTTTCTCATCATATCAATCTCCATCACTTTATTATTGCTTTGCTTTTACTTTATTTACTTTGTATCTTTATACCAAAAATACCAAAAATATTATTTATCATCTCTATCAGATCTCACTTTCGTAAGTGATCGTGAAGGGATTGACAACCCCTAAGCGTGTTGGTTGCGTTGAGCTATTGTTTTTGTGTAGGTACGAGGGACTCAAGCGTAGCCTCCTACTGGAGTGATACCTTGGTTCTCAAAAACTGAGGGAAATACTTACGCTACTTTGCTGCATCATCCCTTCCTCTTCGGGGAAATCCAACGCAGTGCTCAAGAGGTAGCAAGAAGAATTTCTGGCGCCGTTGCCAGGGAGTCTGCGCAAAAGTCAACACACCAAGTACCCATCACAATCCCTATCTCCCGCATTACATTATTTTCCATTTGCCTCTCGTTTTCCTCTCCTCCACTTCACCCTTGCCATTTTATTCTCCCCCCTCTCTCTCTCTATCCTCCCTCTCTTTCTCCGTTGCCTTTTTTGTTTGCTCGTGTGTTAGTTTGTTTGCTTGTCATTATGGCTAGTCTCATATCTTCTTCGTTGTCTCCCGAGAATGAAGTTCTAAATTTTAAATAGAGGGAGGGAGAAAATCTAAAAGATGCTTGGTATAGAATTTGCAATGCTCAAAATAGATCTACTAGGAAGCAATCTACTTCAGTTCTTCTCTGCAATTTTTATGTAGGTGCTAATCCTTGGTATAGATATATCCTCGATACCATTACCGGAGGGAATTTCTTGGGTAGCCATACTTTTGATTCTTATAATGCTATGTTATATTTATTTGGCTCACCACCTCTTTTGGTTAATGGAACTATGTTAACTTTGGAGCATGTTATGCAAAGACTTGAAATTATTGAAAATAAAGTTGCTACTATTGAATTAATTGAAAATATAGATAAAAATATCCACAATCAAATTACCCAATACGGATATAAGGTAGGAATGACTTTGAAAAATATTAAGGAAAAGGAACCCATAGTTAATGAGAAAATAAACTTAGATTCTACTAGAATTGATAAACTTGAGGGTATCATTACGAACTTGGGAACCGCTTTTTCTTCCGTAAAGAATATTCCAAGTCCTCCTACTAAAATTGCCAAGCTTATGTATGTTCCTAAAAATAAGGGTGAATCATCTAGTAAGGAAACTGCGGATCTTAAATCTATAAGTATTCATCCCAATCTTTTTGCTATCATTAAGGAACCAATTGCTACAAATAAAATTTTCGATCTTGTGCCTAACAGTTTGATAATCACTAGAAATAAAGAAATTCCTAAGGGAGATAGATGCCTCATTGAAGAATTGCCTACCAAAGATGGCAATACCTCTATCTATTCTTGCTTGTTACGCCTAGCTAGGGGCGTTAAACGATAGCGCTTGTTGGGAGGCAACCCAATTTTACTTTTATTCCTTTATTTTTGCTCCTGTTTAGTAATAAATAAATTATTTAGCCTCTGTTTTGGTTGTGTTTTTTGTGTTTAATTAGTGTTTGTGCCAAGTAGAACCGTTGGAAAGACTTGGGGAAAGTCTTGGTGAACTTGCTGTAAAAAACAGAAACTTTAGCGCTCACGAGAACTGCTCTTATTTTTATTTGGAAAGTGATATTTAGTTAATTCTTTTTGCATATGATTAATAGATATATTACTCACGTCCAGAAATTTATTTTATAATTTTTGGGGTTCCAGATATTGGCTCCCACATATTCTACGAAGATCTTTATCGGTCAGACCGCATAACAACATACGTTGTTCCCTTTGTCATCGGTATGTTACTTGCCCGAGATTCGATCATCGGTATCTCAATACCTAGTTCAATATCGTTACCGGCAAGTCTCTTCATTCATTCCGTAATACATAATTTCGCAACTAACTCATTTAGTTGCAATGCTTGCAAGGCTTAGGTGATGTGCATTACCGAGAGGGCCCAGAGATACCTCTCTGACAATCGGAGTGACAAATCCTAATCTCGAAATACGCCAACCCAACAAGTACCTTTGGAGACATCTGTAGAGCACCTTTATAATCACCCAGTTACGTTGTGACGTTTGGTAGCACACAAAGTGTTCCTCCGGTAAACGGGAGTTGCATAATCTCATAGTCATAGGAACATGTATAAGTCATGAAGAAAGCAATAGCAACAAACTAAACGATCAAGTGCTAAGCTAATGAAATGGGTCAAGTCAATCACATCATTATCCTAATGATGTCATCCTGTTAATCAAATGACAACTCATCTCTATGGTTAGGAAACATAACCATCTTTGATCAACGAGCTAGTCAAGTAGAGGCATACTAGTGACACTCTGTTTGTCTATGTATTCACACATGTATTATGTTTCCGGTTAATACAATTCTAGCATGAATAATAAACATTTGTCATGATATAAGGAAATAAATAATACTTTATTATTGCCTCTAGGGCATATTTCCTTCACCTCCGTGATCGATGCCCCCTCCGGTGGAGCTCCGGAACAGGCCCTAAGATGGGATCTCATGGATACAGAAAGTTGCGGCGGTGGAATTAGGTTTTTGGCTCCGTCCCTGATCGTTTGGGGGTACGTGGATATATATAGGAGGAAGAAGTACATCGGTGGAGCTTCAAGGGGCCCACGAGGCAGGGGGGACGCGCCCTAGGGGGGCGCCCCCTACCCTCGTGACCACCTCATGGCTTTCTTGATGGAGGGTCCAAGTCTCCTGGATCTTATCTGATGAGTAAATCACGTTTCCGAAGGTTTCATTCCGTTTGGACTCCGTTTGATATTCCTTTTCTTTGAAACCCCAAAACAGGCAAAAAACAGCAATTCTGGGTTGGGCCTCCAGTTAATAGGTTAGTCCCAAAAATAATATAAAAGTGGATAATAAAGCCCAATAATGTCTAAAACAGTAGATAATATAGCATGGAGCAATCAAAAATTATAGATACGTTGGAGACGTATCATAGACATCAAGCTCTTTTCTGGCGCCGTTGCCGAGGAGGTTAGCGCTTGAAGGTATATCTTTAGATCTTGCAATCGAATCTTTTTGTTTGTTGTTTTAGCACTAGTTTAGTTTATAAAAGAAAACTACAAAAAAATATGGAATTGAGTTTGCCTCAAACGCTTCATCTTTTTAATATCTTTCGCGAGTATGATGGAAAGGAAAATTGTGCCAAAGTTTTAGAAGAAGAATGCATTAAAATGTTTGGCACTAAATCTTTGTATGATGAGCATGATTACAATTTTGTTAGTATGAATTCCTTGAATATCCATGATGCTAATGATATGCAAAGCCACAAGCTTGGGGAAGCTATGTTTGATGAAGATGATATTTTTTGTCCCCCAAGTTTTGATGAACAAATTTATTATGATGAAAGCATGCCTCCTATTTATGATGATTATATAGATGAAAGTGTATTTGGAGAGGTCATGACTTTATTTTGTGATGATTCCACTATCTTGGAAGAGGTTTCAATCGATTATGATGAGAACAAAGTTGCTACTTATGATAATTATTGTCATGATACATATGCTATAAAAAGTAGTGATGATTATATTTATAAAACTTGTCATGATTATGATTACCCTTTTTCTGAACATTACTCTTTTAATGTGGAAACAATTTATAGTATTCGAGTTTCTTATGATACTCCCACTATTCTGAATGAGAAGAATTTTGCTTATGTGGAGAGTAGTAAATTTTCTATGCTTTTAGATCATGATAAGAATGCTCTATGTGATGGTTATATTGTTGAATTCATTCATGATGCTACTGAAAATTATTATGAGGGAGGAACATATGTTTGGAAGAATTGCAATAATATCAAGTTTCCTCTCTATGTGCTTAAAGTTTTGAAGTTATGCTTGTTTTGCCTTCCTATGCTAGTTGATTATTGTTCTCATAAGTTGTTTGCTCACAAAATCCCTATTCATAGGAAGTGGGTTAGACTTAAATGTGCTAGTAATATTCTTCATGATGCTCTCTTTATTTTTCAATTCTTATCTTTTATGTGAGCATCATTGAAATCATCATGCCTAGCTAGGGGCGTTAAACGATAGCGCTTGTTGGGAGGAAACCCAAATTTATTTTTATTCCTTGCTTTTTGCTCCTGTTTAGCAATAAATAATTTATCTAGCCTCTTTTATGATTGAGTTTTTATGTTTTAATTAGTGTTTGTGCCAAGTAGAATCGTTGGGAAGACTTGGGGAAAGTCTTGTTGATCTTGCTGTAAAAAACAGAAACTTTAGCGCTCATGAGAATTGTTGTCATTGTTTATTAGAGAGTGATATTTGGTTAATTATTTTTGCATATGATTAATAGATAAATTCCTCACGTCCAGCAATTTAGTTTAGAATTTTTGGGGTTCCAGAAGTTTGTGTTAGTCACAGATTACTACAGACTGTTCTGTTTTTGAAAGATTCTGTTTTCCGTGTGTTGTTTGCTTATTTTGATGAATAAATGGCTAGTAAAATAGTTTATAATCCATAGAGAAGTTTGAATACAGTAGGTATAACACAAATATAAATAAATAATGAGTTCATTACAGTACCTTGAAGTGGTTTTTTGTTTTCTTTCGCTAACGGAGCTCACGAGTTTTCTACTTTAAGTTTTGTGTTGTGAAGTTTTCAAGTTTTGGGTAAAGATTTGCTGGATTATGGAACAAGAAGTGGCAAGAGCCTAAGCTTGGGGATGCCCATGGCACCCCCAAGATAATCTAAGGACACCTAAAATCCCAAGCTTGGGGATGCCCCGGAAGGCATCCCCTTTTTCGTCTACTTCTATCGGTAACTTTACTTGGAGCTATATTTTTATTCACCACATGATATGTGTTTTGCTTGGAGCGTCTTTTATGATTTGAGTCTTTGCTTATTAGTTTACCACAATCATCCTTGCTGTACACACCTTTTGAGAGAGCCATACATGATTTGGAATTTGATAGAATACTCTATGTGCTTCACTTATATCTTTTGAGCTTTATAGTTTTGCTCTAGTGCTTCACTTATATCTTTTAGAGCACGGTGGTGGATTTGTTTTATAGAAACTATTGATCTCTCATGCTTCACTTAGATTATTTTTAGAGTCTTAATAGCATGGTAATTTTCTTAAAATCCTAACATGCTTGGTATGCAAGATTAATAATAAAACTTTCTTATGAGTGTGTTGAATACTAAGAAAAGTTTGATGCTTGATGATCGTTTTGAGATATGGAGGTAATAATATCAAAGTCATGCTAGTTGAGTAGTTGTGAAATTGAGAAATACTTGTGTTGAGGTTTGCAAGTCCCGTAGCATGCACGTATGGTAAACGTTATGCAACAAATTTGAAACATGAGGTGTTATTTGATTATCTTCCTTATGAGTGGCGAACGGGGACGAGCGATGGTCTTTTCCTACCAATCTATCCCCCTAGGAGCATGCGCGTAGTGCCGAGTTTTTTGATGACTTGTAGATTTTTGCAATAAGTATGTGAGTTCTTTATGACTAATGCTGAGTCCATGGATTATATGCACTCTCACCCTTCCATCCTTGCTAGCCTCTTCGGTACCGTGCATTGCCCTTTCTCACATTGAGAGTTGGCGCAAACTTCGCCGGTGCATCCAAACCCCGTGATATGATACGCTCTTTCACACATAAACCTCCGTATATCTTCCTCAAAACAGCCACCATACCAACCTATTATGGCATTTCCATAGCCATTCCGAGATATATTGCCATGCAACTTTCCATCATTCCGTTCATCATGACACAATCATCATTGTCATATTGCTTAGCATGATCATGTAGTTGACATAGTATTTGTGGCAAAGCCACCATTCATAATTATTTTATACATGTCACTCTTGGTTCATTGCATATCCCGGTACACCGCCGGAGGCATTCATATAGAGTCATCTTTGTTCTAGTATCGAGTTGTAATCATTGAGTTGTAAATAAATAAGAAGTGTGATGATCATCATTATTAGAGCATTGTCCCAAGTGAGGAATAAAAAAAAGAAAGGCCATAAAAAAGAGAAGGCCCAAAAACAAAAGAGAAAGGCCATAAAAAATAAAAGGCCCAAAAAATGAGAGAAAAGAGAGAAGGGACAATGTTACTATCCTTTTACCACACTTGTGCTTCAAAGTAGCACCATGATCTTCATAGTAGAGAGTCTCTCATGTTATCACTTTCATATACTAGTGGGAATTTTTCATTATAGAACTTGGCTTGTATATTCCAACAATGGGCCTCCTCAAGTGCCCTAGGTCTTCGTGAGCAAGCAAGTTGGATGCACACCCACTAGTTTCTTTTGTTGAGCTTCCATACATTTATAGCTCTAGTGCATCTGTTGCATGGCAGTCCCTACTCCTTGCATTAACATCAATTGGTGGGCATCTCCATAGCCCATTGATTAGCCCCGTTGATGTGAGACTTTCTCCTTTTTTCTCTTCTCCACATAACCCCCCTCATTATATTCTATTCCACCCATAGTGCTATGTCCATGGCTCGCGCTCATATATTGCGTGAAAGTTTATAGGTTTGAGATTACTAAAGTATGAAACAATTGCTTGGCTTGTCATCGGGGTTGTGCATGATGATAGCATTCTTGTGTGACAAAAATGAAACATGACTAAACTATATGATTTTGTAGGGATGAACTTTCTTTGGCCATGTTATTTTGAGAAGACATAATTGCTTAGTTAGTATGCTTGAAGTATTATCATTTTTATGTCAATATGAACTTTTGTCTTGAATCTTTCAGATCTGAATATTCATACCACAATTAAGAAGAATTACATTAAAATTATGCCAAGTAGCACTCCGCATCAAAAAATTTGTCTTTATCATTTATCTACTCGAGGACGAGCAGGAATTAAGCTTGGGGATGCTTGATACATCTCCAACATATCTATAATTTTTTATTGATCCATGCTATATTATCTACTGTTTTAGACATTATTGGGCTTTATTATCCACTTTTATATTATTTTCGGGACTAGCCTATTAACCGGAGGCCTAGCCCAGAATTGCTGTTTTTTGCCTGTTTTAGGGTTTCGAAGAAAAAGAATATCAAACGGAGTCCAAACGAAATGAAACCTTCGGAAACGTGATTTACTCATCAGATAAGATCCAGGAGACTTGGACCCTCCATCAAGAAAGCCACGAGGTGGTCACGAGGGTAGGGGCGCCCCCCTAGGGCGCGCCCCCTACCTCATGGGCCCCTTGAAGCTCCACCAATGTACTTCTTCCTCCTATATATATCCACGTACCCCCAAACGATCGAGGACGGAGGCAAAAACCTAATTCCACCGCCGCAACTTTCTGTATCCATGAGATCCCATCTTGGGGCCTGTTCCGGAGCTCCACCGGAGGGGGCATCGATCACGGAGGGCTTCTACATCATCATCCAAGCCCCTCCGATGAAGTGTGAGTAGTTTATTTCAGACCTACGGGTCCATAACTAGTAGCTAGATGGCTTCTTCTCTCTTTTTGGATCTCAATGCAATGTTCTCCCCCTCTCTTGGGGAGATCTATTCGATGTAATCTTCTTTTTGCAGTGTGTTTGTTAAGACCGATGAATTGTGTGTTTATGATCAAGCCTATCTATGAATAATATTTGAATCTTCTCTGAATTCTTTTATGTATGATTGGTTATCTTTGCAAGTCTCTTCGAATTATCAGTTTGGTTTGGCCTACTAGATTGGTTGTTCTTGCCACGGGAGAAGTGCTTAGCTTTGGGTTCAATCTTGCGGTGTCCTTTCCCAGTGACAGAAGGGGCAGCAAGGCACATATTGTATTGTTGACATCGAGGATAACAAGATGTTTTTTTATCATATTGCATGAAATTATCCCTCTACATCATGTCATCTTGCTTAAGGTGTTACTCTGTTTTTAACTTAATACTCTAGATGCATGCTGGATAGCGGTCGATGAGTGGAGTAATAGTAGTAGATGCAGAATCATTTCAGTCTACTTGTCTCGGACGTGATGCCTATATACATGATCATACCTAGATATTCTCATAACTATGCTCAATTCTGTCAATATCTCAACAGTAATTTGTTCACCCACCGTAGAATACTTATGCTCTTGAGAGAAGCCACTAGTGAAACCTATGGCCCCCGGGTCTCTTTCTCATCATATCAATCTCCATCACTTTATTATTGCTTTGCTTTTACTTTGCTTTTACTTTATTTACTTTGTATCTTTATACCAAAAATACCAAAAATATTATTTATCATCTCTATCAGATCTCACTTTCGTAAGTGACCGTGAAGGGATTGACAACCCCTAAGCGCGTTGGTTGCGTTGAGCTATTGTTTTTGTGTAGGTACGAGGGACTCGAGCGTAGCCTCCTACTGGATTGATACCTTGGTTCTCAGAAACCGAGGGAAATACTTACGCTACTTTGCTGCATCATCCCTTCCTCTTCGGGGAAATCCAACGCAGTGCTCAAGAGGTAGCAGTCTACTACACAACCTTCTTCTTGTAGACGTTGTTGGGCCTCCAAGTTCAGAGGTTTGTAGGACAATAGCAAATTTCCCTCAAGTGGATGACCTAAGGTTTATTAATCCGTAGGAGGCGTAGAATGAAGATGGTCTCTCTCAAGCAACCCTGCAACCAAATAACAAAGAGTCTCTTATGTCCCCAACACACCCAATACAATGGTAAATTGTATAGGTGCACTAGTTCGGCGAAGAGATGGTGATACAAGTGGTATATGGATAGTAGATAATGGTTGTGTAATCTGAAAATATAAAAACAACAAGGTAACTAATGATAAAAGTGAGCACAAACGGTATTGAAATGTGTTGAATCAAGGCCTAGGGTTCGTACTTTCACTAGTGCAAGTTCCCTCAACAATAATAACATAATTGGATCATATAACTATCCCTGAACATGCAACAAAGAGTCACTCCAAAGTCACTAATAGCGGAGAACAAATTAAGAGATTATGGTAGGGTATGAAACCACCTCAAAGTTATCCTTTCTGATCGATCTATTCAAGAGTCTGTAGTAAAATAACACGAAGCTATTCTTTCTGTTCAATCTATCATAGAGTTCATACTAGAATAACACCATAAGACACAAATCAACCAAAACCCTAATGTCACCTAGATACTCCAATGTCACCTCAAGTATCCGTGGGTATGATTATACGATAAGCATCACACAATCTCAGATTCATCTATTCAACCAACACAAAGTACTTCAAAGAGTGCCCCAAAGATTCTACCGGAGAGTCAAGACGAAAACGTGTGCCAACCACTATGAATAGGTTCATGGGCGGAACCCGCAAGTTGATCACCAGGACATACATCAAGTGGATCAATAGAATACCCCATTGTCACCACGGGTATCCCATGCAAGGCATACATCAAGTGTTCTCAAATCCTTAAAGACTCAATCCGGTAAGATAACTTCAAAGGGAAAACTCAATCCATTACAAGAGAGTAGAGGGGGAGAAACATCATAAGATCCAACTATAATAGCAAAGCTCGCAATACATCAAGATCGTATCACCTTAAGAACACGAGAGAGAGAGAGATCAAACACATAGCTACTCGTACATACCCTCAGCCCCGAGGGAGAACTACTCCCTCCTCATCATGAAGAGCACCGAGATGATGAAGATGGTCACCGGAGAGGGATTCCCCCTCCGGCAGGGTGCCAGAACGGGTCTAGATTGGTTTTCGATGGCTACGGAGGCTTCTGGCGGCGGAACTCCCGATCTATTCTGCTTCCCGAAGTTTTTAGGGTATATGGGTATATATAGGAGGAAGAAGTACGTCGGTGGGTTTCCGAGCTGTCCACGAGGCAGGGGGTGCGCCCCCACCCTCGTGGGCAGCCCGGGACTCTCCTGGTCCATCTCCGATACTCCGTGGGCTTCTTCTGGTCCAAAAATAAGTTCCGTGAAGTTTCAGGTCAATTGGACTCCGTTGGATTTTCCTTTTCTGCGATACACTAAAACAAGGAAAAAACATAAACTGGCACTAGGCTCTATGTTAATAGGTTAGTCCCAAAAATCATATAAAATAGCATATAAATGCATATAAAACATCCAAGGTTGATAATATAATAGCATGGAACAATCAAAAATTATAGATACGTTGGAGACGTATCAGTAATCACTACATTTACCAACTGCATAGATAGATGATTTTGTATTGCCAATGATATAAGTTGAGATTCCACCTCTAAAGAGTAGTTGGGTATATGTGTGAACCCTTGTGCTATAGTACTTGCTCTATGTTTCACCACCTCGTTGTTCTCAATTTTGTTTCCAGAAGAAAATTTGTCTAGGTATTGCTTATGTGAATACCTTCCCTTTATTGAGCAAGATTATTTCTACCTAGATTATACCCTTTGCTTGAGTTCAGTCTGAGTTTTGTTCACACTTTGCCATGACCATGGTCTTTGGATCTGAATCATTTCAGAGATTTCCGCAATCTAGTTGAGAAATGTATATCGACAATTGTAGACTTCTGATTATTTGTTTCTCCGAAATCTATATATGTATAGTTGATGGAAATATTGTTACCCATGGTGACTGCCCGCGATTTTTCAATGCCATTAAGTCGGGTATTCTGATGTCCCAGTCATTGTGTGCACTATGACCTAAGTTGGTGGAGGTCTCCCATCCACTGGGTGTATACTACCCATTAGGTGTATGTCAATGTGAAGTTGACTTGCATTTACTAATTCAGAGGCCTCTGTAAGGGCATTTTATCCCTTAGTTGGTTTTGGTGATTGATGACAATACTTTTGCGGACTAATCATGTGCATCGAATATTTCAGATATATATTGACTAGGCACAAGATGATTTGGTTCGCCTCGAAGGCTATGGAAGACGGCATTTCTCTACGTTTCTTTTCGGTGGTATTGAGTTGTAGGGAAGCCGTACTATTAAGAGGGGGTCCGCGTCGGAAAGGGTGGGTGGATTCATCACGTACACATCTTCCTTTGTACCTCCTTTTCTTCTAGCCTTTGGAGCATCCTGTTTTCCTTGTCTATGCGAATATTGCTCGTGCTTTCTGAACTAGGGCGTGCGGTAGTACTACTCCTTAGAGCGGTAGTAGCGCAGGCCCTTGCGGTAGTATCGTCCGCCGGTGCGGTAGTACCGCAAGAGCCCACGGTACTACCGCTTCCTGGCAAGCGATAGTACTGTGGCCGGAGTCCAGATGTTGCCACCCTCTCCCTAGTGGGTGGCACCCATCACGGTAGTACCACGCTCTAGGCACGATAGTACCGTGGTATCTGGCTTAGTTCCGTAAGTATGCGGCAGTAAGGGGCGGATGAAATTTTTTTCATCCGCGCCTAGCGCGGTAGTACCGCTGCTGGCTTACGGTACTACCGCGTCGGGTTTTTGCATCGACTCCAACTCTGCGGAAGTAGCCACGGATGTAATTTATTATATCCGTGCCTTCCCATCTCTGGACAGTCCCTGCCTTGAGGTAGTACCGCACCAGCAGTACTGCCGCCCTCTGCCTTAGTGCATTTTGGGCTGTTCCGGTCTCTGCTGCGTGGGCGGTAGTACCGCGGGGCCCTGTGGTAGTACCGCATGCCCCTGCGGTAGTACCGCGCCTCTGGTACGGTAGTACCGTGTTGCGTAGGCTGAGTTGGTGGATAACGGTTGGATTTGTTCTTCTACTATATAAGGGGTGTCTTCTTCCTCTAGTTGACTACCTCTTCTACCTCCAAGCTCCATTTTTGCCCGATCTCTCTCCCTAGCCAATCAAACTTGTTGATTTGCTCGGGATTGGTTGAGAAGGCCTCGATCTACACTTCCACCAAGAGAAATTTGATTCCCCCACCAATCCCTAGCGGATCTTGTTACTCTTGGGTGTTTGAGCACCCTAGACGGTTGAGGTCACCACGGAGCCGTAGTCCTTTGTGGTGAAGCTTCATGGTGTTGTTGGGAGCCTCCGATTAAGTTGTGGAGATAGCCCCAACCTTGTTTGTAAATGTCCGGTTGCCGCCTCCAAGGGCACCAATAGTGGAATTGCGACATCTTGAATTGTGTGAGGGCGTGAGGAGAATACAGTGGCCCTAGTGGCTTCTTGGGGAGCATTGTGCCTCCACACCGCTCTAACGGAGACGTACTTCCCCCGAAAAGGAAGGAACTTTGGTAACACATCCTCGTCTTCACCGGGTCCACTCTTGGTTATCTCTTACCTTTACTTGTGCAAGCTTATTAGTGTTACTTCTCATGCTTTCTTGTGTGTTCGTTGTTGTTGCATCATATAGGTTGCTCACCTAGTTGCACATCTAGACAACCTACTTTGATGCAAAGTTTAATTTGGTAAAGAAAAGCTAAAAATTGTTAGTTGCCTATTCACCCCCCCTCTAGTCAACCATATCGATCCTTTCAATTGGTATCAGAGTCTTGTCTCTTTACTAAGGACTTTGTCGTCCGAAGAGTATGGTTGACACCATAGGCGGTGTGGAGGAGCACTCCGGTGTGAATCCGATCTCGTCTACGGGTGATGGGGGAACCTCGGTCTCCCGTGAGGAATTCAATGTAGTCTTGGAGACATTGAAAACCTCAATGATGACCGAGGTTGTAAGCATGTTTACTAAATTCATTGAATGGCTTAAACTATCCACCGCACCATTGAAAGTGGGTGATCCCACTGACAAGGTGACGGATGCTAACTCCGACAAGGGGGAAGCTAGTAGTGAAAAGGCTCCTTCTTCTAGTCGTAAAAATGGCACCGACATGTTTGCCCATGTGGAACCACCACTTGTTTTGAATCATGCCGGTCCTCCCCCTAAGATTGTGAAAAATGAGGACTTTGATTCTTGGGTTTATCGCTTTAAGCATCATTTAAATCATGTGAATACTAATCTTTGGAGAATCATTGAAGAAGGTTTCTATCCGCATGACCCAAGCAACTTCACTCCTCGAGAAGCTGCGGATAATCAATTCAATGAAAATGCTCTCTTCATCATCCAAGATGCAATTCCACCCGAAGATCTACCTCATCTTCGGCCATTCGCCTTGGCCAAAGATGCATGGCTTTGTGTTATCTCTCTCTACCGGGGAAGCGCAAGCATTCAACGCTCCAACTATGAAGTAGTGCAAGATGAAACCGATGAGTTTGCTATGAAAGAAGATGAAGAACCTCGTGAGCTTTATTGCAGAGTAACCAAACTCGTGGTCTCACTCTGAGATCATGGGAGCAAGGACACAGATGACAATTGGATCAAGCGCAAATTCCTCAAGGCAATGATGCCTTACCACAAGGCCATGTCCTCCGTCATTCGTCAAAGGCCCGACTTCCACACCTTGACCTCAAGTGAAGTGTTGGATGAGTTTGTGGCTATGAACATCTTGGACAAGACCGCCGACAATGCGGTGCTTCGCTCTCAAAGGGCAAAGAAGCCCAACCTTGCATTGAAGGCCAAGGTTTGTGTTGAAGAATAAGAAGAAGAGGAAGAAGAGGAAAGAAACCCCAAAGATACAAAGTATGCCTATCATGAACACATGGCACTTGCTTCAAGGCAATTTTGGAGCAAGAAGAACTGAATGCCAAACTTCAACAAGAACAACTCAAGTGGCACAAAGAGCAAGCAACATGCGAGGACTTGCTACAATTGTGGCAATGTGAGCCATTTTGTTGTGGAGTGTCCGTATGAGAAGAGGGAAGACAATGGTGGCAAGCTCATTCGAAAGGACAAAGCCAAGTCTTTCCCCAACAAGAGGAACTTCACCAAGAAGACCCCTCACAAGGCGTTGGTGGTTCAAGAAGAGTACCATGAGGATGATGATGGTGATGAAGATGGTGAGTCGGTTGCCATGGCCTCCGTTGCCATTGCAAAAACTCCACGAACTCTTCGACTCACCCAATGAGAACATCACCGCCAAGTGCCTCATGGCTAAAGCCACCAACAAGGTAACCCCCAACATCAAAAATACCATCATTAATAATCCTTCCTTGACGGATTGCATTGATGAATATGAGGGATCCAATGTGGAGGAAAATGAGTTTGAGTCCTTTATGGGTAAACTCAAGGGTAAATCCAAGAAGCATTTTGTTGCTCTCTTGAAACAACTTGGTGAAGCCAATGACATGATCGAGGCTCATGAAGATACTATCTCCAAGATGGAGGGGCATAGTCGTGACTATGCCAATGAGATTTCGGATCTTTCCAATGCTCTTGAGGAAGAGCGTGGTCTTCGTTTGGCTCTTGAGGAGTCACACAACGTTGATCACGCTAAGTTAAAGAAAGATTTTGATCATGCTCTTGTTGCCTCTCGTGTGCTAAACTCCAAGAAGGTCAAGCTTGGGGTTGATCTTGCTAGACCCAAAGAGGAGTTTGACCTACTTGACAAGGCTCACAAGGTCTTGAAGGGTGCTCATGCTAGCCTCAAAGAGTCTCATGATCAACTTCAAGTAAAGCTAACCAAGGAGAAAGCCACTTTTCCTCGCATGATGTTAATTGATAATGCAAATGCTACTAACCCATGTTGTGTGCATGTGCATCTTGTTGAGGAGAACGCTAAGCTAAAGGTGCAACTTGAGAAAGGTCATGTGTCTTGCATACAAGGCGAGAAGAATCTCAACGACCTTTTGACCAACCAAAAGGGAGTTGTGGCAAAGGAAGGGATTGGGTACGTGCCCAAGTCCAAGAACAAAAAGAAGAATGACAAGGCCAAACGACCTCCTCCTCTCAAGCAAACTTTTGTGAAGGAGGGAGAGGGTGATACTAAGGAGAAGGAGAAGAACTCCGTGAGGGGTAGTGATGCCAAGAAGGGCAACGCTTCCATTCCCAACAAAGCCAGCGACTTTAACCCTTCTTATGTATTGTGCCGTGCTAGAGATGGGCATGTTTATGCCAAATTTGTTGGTTCTCCTTATGAGTACACTGAATGGTCTACTTGGGTTCCTAAGACCCTTGTTACTAATATCAAAGGACCCATTACAAAATGGGTACCTAAAACCAAGCATTGATCTCTTGTAGGTGTTTGCTTCTAGTGGGGGATCATGGTTGCTCGATAGTGGAGCTACTAATCATATGACCGGAAGAAAGGACTTGGTGGTGGACGTGCAAAAGATTCCATCCATGCCCACCAATGTCGAGTGGGGTGACACCTAATCCTCTAAGGTATTGGGACTCGGCAAAGTTGTCATTTCTCATGATCTTACGATCGAGAAGGTCATGCTTGTTGAGTCCCTTCCATACAATTTACTTTCCGTTCGTCAACTAGCACTTATGGGCTTTGCCACTTTATTTGATATTGATATCGTGGCCCTCTTGTGGAGCAAGACTCTTAAAGTAGCCTTTGTTGGGCATGTCGAGAACGGTCTCTATGTGGTTAACTTTTCGAAGCGACCCACTAAGACCGCGACATGCCTAATGGCTAAGGTTGACGTGGGATGGCTTTGGCATCGCCGTTTAGCTCACGTCAATATGAGATCTTTGCAAAGTCTTCTCAAGGGGGACCATGTCCGTGGACTAACAAATGTTAGTTTTGCCAAAGATCGTGCTTGCGGTGCTTGTATCGAAGGAAAGCTACATGAGAAGGCTAACCCTCCCACGACTATCATCTACTCAAAGAGGCCTTTGGAGCTCATTCATTTGGATCTCTTTAGGCCTCCATCCTTTGATAGTCTTGGAAGTAGAAAGTATTGCTTGGTGATTGTGGATGACTATTCAAGATACACTTTGGTATATTTCTATTGGAAATATGCCCTAGGGGCAATAATAAAAGGATTATTATTATATTTCCTTGTTCATGATAATTGCCTTTTATTCATGCTATAATTGTGTTATCCGGAAATCGTAATACATGTGTGAATACATAGACACCAACATGTCCCTAGTAAGCCTCTAGTTGACTAGCTCGTTGATCAACAGATAGTCATGGTTTCCTGACTATGGACATTGGATGCCATTGATAACGAGATCACATCATTGGGAGAATGATGTGATGGACAAGACCCAATCCTAAACATAGCACAAGATTGTATAGTTCGTTTGCTAGAGTTTTTCCAATGTCAAGTATCTTTTCCTTAGGCCATGAGATCGTGTAACTCCCGGATACCGTAGGAATGCTTTGGGTGTACCAAACGTCACAACGTAATTGGGTGACTATAAAGGTATATTACAGGTATCTCCGAAAGTGTCTGTTGGGTTGACACAGATCAAGACTGGGATTTGTCACTCCGTATGACGGAGAGGTATCTCTGGGCCCACTCGGTAATGCATCATCATAATGAGATCAAAGTGACCAAGTGTCTGGTCACGGGATCATGCATTACGGTACGAGTAAAGTGACTTGCCGATAACAAGATTGAACGAGGTATTGGGATACCGACGATCGAATCTCGGGCAAGTAACGTACCGATTGACAAAGGGAATTGTATACGGGGTTGCTTGAATCCTCGACATCATGGTTCATCCGATGAGATCATCGAGGAGCATGTGGGAGCCAACATGGTTATCCAGATCCCGCTGTTGGTTATTGACCGGAGAGCCGTCTCGGTCATGTCTACATGTCTCCCGAACCCGTAGAGTCTACACACTTAAGGTTTGGTGACGCTAGGGTTGTAGAGATATGAATATGCAGTAACCCAAAAGTTGTTCGGAGTCCCGGATGAGATCCCGGATGTCACGAGGAGTTCCAGAATGGTCCGGAGGTGAAGAATTATATATAGGAAGTGCAGTTTCGGCCATCGGGAGAGTTTCGGGGGTCACCGGTATTGTACCGGGACCACCGGATGGGTCCCGGGGGTCCACCGGGTGGGACCACCCATCCCGGAGGGCCTCATGGGCTGAAGTGGGGAGGGGAACCAGCCCATAGTGGGCTGGTGCGCCCCCCTTGGCCCACCCCCTGCGCCTAGGGGTTGGAAACCCTAGGGTGGGGGCGCCCCACTTGCCTTGGGGGCCACTCCACCCTTGGCCGCCGCCCCCCCTAGGAGATCCCATCTCCTAGGGACGGCGCCCCCCCTTGGGGAGCCTATATAAAGGGGGGAGGGGCAGCCGCACCCTTGACTCTTGGCGCCTCCCTCTCCCCTGCTACACCTCTCCCTCTCGCAGTAGAACGGCGAAGCCCTGCTGCGGTGACTCCTGCATCCACCACCACGCCGTCGTGCTGCTGGATCTTCATCAACCTCTCCTTCCCCCTTGCTGGATCAAGAAGGAGGAGACGTCACGCTGACCGTATGTGTGTTGAACACGGAGGTGCCGTCCGTTCGGCGCTAGGATCTCCGGTGATTTGGATCACGTCGAGTACGACTTCCTCATCCCCGTTCTTTGAACGCTTCCGCGTGTGATCTACAAAGGTATGTAGATGCAATCCGATCACTCGTTGCTAGATGAACTCATAGATGGATCTTGGTGAAACCGTAGGAAAATTTTTGTTTTCTGCAACGTTCCCCATCCGTGGCATCATGAGCTAGGTCTATGCGTAGTTCTCTTTGCATGAGTAGAACACAATTTGTTGTGGGCGTAGATGTTGTCAACTTTCTTGCCGCTACTAGTCTTATTTTGCTTCAGCAGTATTGTGGGATGAAGCGGCCCGGACCAACCTTACACGTACGCTTACGTGAGACCGGTTCCACCGACTGACATGCACTAATTGCATAAGGTGGCTGGCGGGTGTCTGTCTCTCCCAATTTAGTTGGAGCAGATTCGATGAAAAGGGTCCTTATGAAGGGTAAA
This sequence comes from Triticum urartu, assembly GCF_056163025.1. NCBI lineage: Eukaryota > Viridiplantae > Streptophyta > Magnoliopsida > Poales > Poaceae > Triticum > Triticum urartu. The sequence goes on along the minus strand of NC_141873.1, from coordinate 591,000,249 downwards.
TAGAAGTTGACAAATCACGTTGTGGATTTAACGTAGGTAAGAAAACGTTCTTGCTAGAACCCTCTTGCAGACACGTAAAAACTTGCAACAACAATTAGAGGACGTCTAACTTGTTTTTGCAGCAAGTGTTTTGTGATGTGATATGGCCAAAGTTGTGATGAATGATGAATGATATATATGTGATGTATGAGATCATGTTCTTGTAATAGGAATCACGACTTGCATGTCGATGAGTATTGAGGGAGTCCTGGATTAGGGGGTGTTCAGGTAGCCGGACTATACCTTCAGCCGGACTCCTGGACTGTGAAGATACAAGATTGAAGACTTCGTCCCGTGTCCGGATGGGACTTTCCTTGGCGTGGAAGGCAAGCTTGGCGATGCGGATATTCAAGATCTCCTACCATTGTAACCAACTCTGTGTAACCCTAACCCTATCCGGTGTCTATATAAACCGGATGGTTGTAGTCCGTACGCAATCAACTCCATACACAACAATCATACCATAGGCTAGCTTCTAGGGTTTAGCCTCCTTGATCTCGTGGTAGATCTACTCTTGTACTACCCATATCATCAATATTAATCAAGCAGGAGTAGGGTATTACCTCCATCGAGAGGGCCCGAACCTGGGTAAAAAACATCGTGTCCCTTGTCTCCTGTTACCATTCGGCCTAGACGCACAGTTCGGGACCCCCTACCCGAGATCCGCCGGTTTTGACACCGACATTGGTGATTTCATTGAGAGTTCCTCTGTGTCGCCGCCTTTAGGCCTGATGGCTCCTTTAATCATCAACCATGATACGGTCCAGGGTGAGACTTTTCTCCCCGGACAGATCTTCATCTTCGGCAGCTTCGCTCTGCGGGCCAATTCGCTCGGCCACCTGGAGCAGATCGAAAGCTACGCCCCTGGCCATCAAGTCAGGTTTGGAAGCTTAAACTACACGGCTGACATCCGCGGAGACTTGATCTTCGACGGATTCGAGCCACAGCCAAGCGCGCCGCACTGTCTCGATGGGCATGATATAGCTCTGCCGCCGAACAGCGCCTGGGAGGCCGCATACGCATCGGTTTCGACCATTGATTCGGAGCCTACTGCACCGATCGAGGATCAGCGGTTGGACGCTGCCTCAGGGGCTGCGATCTCAGAGGCGATCGAGCCGAACGCTAGCCCCGCACTCTGCACGACCCGTGACTCCAAGGATCCGGACTCCTCCCCGGACTCTGAACCCCCAGCGCCCCTGCCAATCAAATCCGATTGGGTGCCGATAATGGAGTTCACCACCGCAGACATCTTGCAACACTCGCCTTGTGGCGATATCTTGAACTCTCTGAAGTCTCTCTCCTTATCAAAAGAGCCCTGGCCGAACTACGGTCAGCGAGGATGGGATACGGACGATGAAGAAATTCAAAGCCCACCCACCACCCACTTGGTAGCCACTGTCGACAATTTAAACGACGTGCTCAACTTCGACTCCGGAGACATTGACAGCATGGATGACGATGCAGGAGATACCGACGAACCAACGCCCATAGGGCATTGGACAGCCACCTCATCTCACGATGTGTACATGGTGGATACCCCTAAAGGAAGCGACAACGAGGAAAAAGGGGATGGGACGGGAGATCGACCCCCCGAAAAGCAATCAAAGCGTCGGCGTAAATGACGACCCAAGCCCCGCCTCAACAAAAACCCAGCCATAGAGCAGGACGAGCTGGTAGACGACGAGCAGGCCTTAAAGCAGCCGTCCGAACAGGGAAACACAGATAGAGAAATCGAACATCCCTCCTCCGGCGAAAACGGCACTCCGGACGACCTCACGCCGAATAAACCTACGGAGCAGAAGAATCTCCACGAGAGGCTCGTTGCAACTGCATGCAGCCTAAAGAAGCAGAAGCGGAAGCTAAAAACAATGGAAGACGCACTCCGGATTAGATGGAGCAAAGTAATCAATACCACAGATAAGTACGGCGACAGTCGCCGCACTAAAAGCTATCCGAAAAGAAAGCTACTGCCTGAATTCGACGAAGAGGCCCTAGAGCCCTCGCATTCAAAAATGAAAAAGCCACACGGTCGGATAGACGACCCCATAAAGCGGCAAGCGGCGCTGCACCTAAATCGGCATGCGACCCACTTAAGGATTCGCACCATGGCCCAGTCAGGTCCATTTATAGGCCAAGAAAGCAAGCTCTCGTAAGCAACGCTATGAAGCCATCATCAGAATCCGGCACACCCAAATACAGCGGCGCCGCACACCCCCTATGTTTCACCGATGAGGTCCTGGACTATGAATTCCCAGAGGGATTCAAACCCGTAAACATAGAGGCATATGATGGAACAACAGACCCTGGAGTCTGGATCGAGGATTATATCCTCCACATACACATGGCTAGAGGAGATAATCTCCATGCCATAAAATATCTACCCCTTAAGCTTAAAGGGCCTGCCCGGCATTGGCTTAAAAGCCTTCCCGAAAACACAATTGGAAGCTGGGAAGAGCTCGAGGATGCTTTCCGAGCAAACTTTCAAGGGACCTATGTCCGCCCTCCGGATGCAGACGATCTTAGTCACATAACTCACCAACCCGGAGAATCAGCTCGGCAGTTCTGGAATAGATTCCTCACTAAAAAGAATTAGATAGTCGACTGTCCGGACGCCGAAGCCTTGGCAGCTTTCAGGCATAACGTCCGAGACGAATGGCTCGCCAGACACCTCGGCCAAGAAAAGCCAAGAACAATGGCCGCACTAACAAGCCTCATGACCCGCTTTTGTGCAGGGGAGGACAGCTGGTTGGCAAGGTGCAGCCCCAGCAACCCAAGTACATCCGAAACTAGGGATGGAAACGGAAAACTGCGACGCAACAAGGACCGTTGCTGGACTAAGGACAAAAGTCCGAAGAGCACGGCAGTCAATGCCGGATTCAAAGGCTCATGACAAAATCAGGAAAAATCGCCCCCCCCCCAGGATAACAGGGACGATCCATCCAACCTGAATAAAATCCTGGACAGGATATGTCAGATACACAGTACTCCCGGGAAGCCTGCTAACCATACCCACAGAGACTGTTGGGTTTTCAAACAATCCGGCAGACTCAATGCCGAACACAAGGGGCTCGACACACCAAGCGAAGACGAGGACGAACCCCAAAAGCAGAGCACCAGGAAACAAAAGAACTTCCCACAAGAAGTAAAGACAGTGAACTCACTTCACATAACAAAACATGCGGAGCCCGTAAAGGTACGCATCACACGGCCCAAAGGGTCCTGCCACTGGTTGTCAAAACCGATCATCTTCGATCAGCTAGATTATTCTAGGAATATCAAGAATGTAGGCTGGACTGCCTTGATACTCGATCCAATAATTGGCGGACTCCAGTTTTCAAATGTCCTTATGGACGGCGGCAGTGGACTAAACCTGATATATAAGGATACAATCCAGCACATGGGGATAAACCCAGCAAGAATCCACCGCAGCAAAACCTCCTTTCAAGGGGTAATACCTGGTCCAGACACCCATTGTACGGGTTTTCCCCGGCTCACAGTCACATTCGGCTCTGCCGATAACCTCCGCCGCGAAAAGCTGACCTTCCATATCGTCCCGTTTTCAAGTCGCTATCAAGCACTACTGGGACGCGAAGCTTTCGCTCGCTTTAACGCAATACCGCATTATGCATCTCTTACGCTTAAGATGCCCGGTCCACGAGGCATCATCTCTTTGAAGGGGAAGCACTAAAGTGCGCCTCCCCAAGTGGAGGGCTGTGCGGCCGCTTTGACAGCCCCACAGCAAAATGGCCTCACCGGCCAAAAAACTTCGAAATAGGTCATTCAAGACCACGTACACGGATAGACGAGTTCGGTGCAAAATCATCATTGATGCAGGCCTAGAAGCCATATACCCCCGCACTAGGGGCTCCACGCATATACAATAAGAGACAATAAAGCTCAAACTTATATATCTTACTTTATACTTTGCTTATTTCAAACCTTTTCGGCATGACCCGTTTTCAACTCAGTTCCTCTCTTTTACAGATGAACGTCGTGCGGCGCCCGTCCAGGATACGGCACAACAGAGACACAGGCGCAGACGTGCAGTAGGGACCCGTCCTAAAGGATTCTTTTTAGATTACGACCCTGCGTAAACCTTTTTTACTGTCTCTTGTTGCTACACATCCCCTGGTTTTTTTCTTTCTGATATAACCAAGGAGGAGGCTGGCGTCTTGGCATGTGGCCACGTCAGAATTTTTGCACGTACCTGGACACTAGGGGCTTTTTTAATAAAGAGTGTTGTTTCACCCGCACTCATAAAGACCGAACACCTTAGGGAGTGTTCGGCGTCGCGAGTTTTGGCATTATATGCATCAGTTCCGAATCATGTCTTTGGTCAAATGTTGGGTTGCCCGGCTCCTGAGTTCGGCTACCTTACGTTTCGCTCTATCGGCTAAGGTAGCACCAGGAGAACTACTGCGATTGTGCCCCCGGTTTGGCCGGGCGAGCACCTCAGTAGAGAAAGCCGAAAACTGACTGTCATGATGTAGCGTGAGACTGGTCAGCCACTCGATGACCTATCGGAATTTATCGGATTCCTCCGCTTTAACAAAGGGCCGCTTCCCAGTCAGGCACATACGCGCCCCGAATTCGGACGAGCGCAGTTGCCACCAAGGAGCTACCTAAAGAGTCTCATTGTCAAACACCTATGGCTAAGTGAAAGTGTTAAAGCATTATAGTCCGGTTGCCTGGCCCGCTGCGCTATCACCTCCTTTGTAGGACCAAGACATTGGGTTAAGTGTGAAAATACGTCTTCTGCGAGCACCCCCGCACTATGTGCGTGGGGGCTGAAGCCAACGACTGCCATCTTTCAGATTCTATATATATATATATATCCTAAAACGGCCGCACAGGAGGTCTTCCCAATACTTGGAGGCACAAGTATAAAAAGGCCACTACAGTTTATCAAAATATTACTTTATAATTACATTTGCTATCATAACATAGCATCTTTCGGGCACTGCGTCTCTATTACACGAGCGCCTTCAAGAACTTCCTGAAAATAGTGCTCGGAGGGTACTCGGCTTTTGTCCGAATCTCGGGACGCAAAAACGGTGGTCTCCATCTTTGCCCAGTATGTCTTAACATGGGCAAGAGCCATCCTAGCGCCCTCTATGCATGCTGACCTCTTCATTGCATTTATACGCGGCACCGCGTCAAGGAATTGCTGCACCAAGCTGAAGTAACTCTTCGGCTCCGATCTCCCAGGCCACAGATGACCCATGACGTACTTCATGGCAAGTCCGGACAATCTATTCAGCTCGGCCCATTGAGCTAGGCGATCGTCCACTGCCAGTGGACGCTCTGGATTGTGGAACTGTGACCAGAAAAGCTTTTCCACTTTGCGATCTTTTAGATCTCGAAAGTGTTCGGTCGCATCAGCAGCACTTGCTGCCAAATCCAGATAGGTGTCCTCCACACTCCACATCCGGTCCAACGGAGCAAACTTCGGATCACAAAACTTCCTCCGCAGCATAAAGGGCTTTCCAGCCGCAATCTGTTCGGCCTGACGCAGCTCCTCTTTCACAGCTCTCATCGCAGAGCGAGCGTCCTTGGCATCGGCAACGGCCTTCTCTAAGTCCGTCTGTCTCGCCTGGTCTTCTTTCTCAAGAAGTTTGCAACGGTCTGCAGCGCTCTTTAACTTCTCAGCCATCTCGGCCATCTCTTCTTTGCTTCGGCAGTGAGTAGCCTGTTCGGCTCTCAGCTCTTTAAGGGCCTTCTCGGCAGCCGCATCGCCTTTTCTGGCTTGCTCCTTAGCTCGGGCAAGTTCTGCCCTAAGATTCTCCACGGCGGCCGTACCATCTGCGTCAAGCACACACAATGTAAGACACTGGCATGAAGCTCCTCTTACCTGATGTCGCCCGAAGAATTACATACCTTGAGCCTCATCAAGCCGCTTGTTGACAAGCGCGATGTCGGCATCTGCCATGTCCAGTTGCCGCTTTAGTTCGGCCACTTCATCAGTTCGGCTTGATTCCGGACACCTCGCCACCTACATTCAAAGGCGACATCTTAGACCTGGGATTATGATCCTCTGTGTGCCGTCATTTCTTGACAACGCGTAGAGTCTTAGGGGCTACTATCTACACAGGGCGCATCTTACTTATGCGCAACTGACAAAAGTGTACATTATCTAACGTACCTCAAAACCTGTCAGTAAACTTTTGACGGCCTCATGCAATCCGCTTTCTGCGGATGAAATCCTTTCAATCACCGTGCCCATCAATGCACGGCGCTCATCTGAGATAGAGCTCGCCCCAGCAGAATCTTTAGCTCCTCCGGCCGAATACTAGATGGTGCCGGACTTGTCCTATGGCCTCTTTCGAAGGCCGGACACGGAGAGCCTTGGGGGCCACATAGCTATCTTCCGCCCCTGCCAGATTCAGAGAAACCCTCCGCGACGACACCTCAGGGTCGCCTGCCTCGCTAGGCGGTACGGAAGGGGGAGGCGTCCCGCTCTCCATCATCTCCGGAAGAAGATCCCCCGAAGACGAGCTCTGCTGAGAAGGGCTGAGGTCCGAGCTACAAGGTAAAATTTCGGTTAAATCTTCTCAGATATAAATCAAGGATTTCTCTCATCCCTCAAAAGGAAAACCTCTCTCTACTTATGGCTCGCTGGAGGGCTGATCCCCTTGAGGGCGTAGTCCGGCCGAGGAACTCCCCCGCGTCGGACCCTCTGACGAGGATTTTCTCCCCCGTTTCGAGGCCATGGTTTCCGGGTCGTCAAAGGCGGCTCTCTTCTTCCCCTTAGGAGAGGAATTGTCGGTTCCTCCCTTCGGAGCAGCCTCCTTCGAGGAGGCCATAGCTTCCTTGTCCTCCCCCTCCAAAGGCATTATCTCCAACATCCTGACTAGCACAGGATCCGGCTTGGTTTCAGGAAGGTGGGCCGGACACCTAATCAGCTTTGACTTCGCTATCCACTCCTGTTTCAAAGGACGGCTCTTTTAGGGGCAAGTTTATGACAATTATACGGATAGAAGGTCCAGGCACAAGGTTGCTTACTTGAGTATCCGGGCGATTGCAGCTTAGGCCTGCGTCCTCGGTTAAATCCGGACACATCTCTTGTGATCCAAAGAACAGTCTATACATCTCCGCGGGCGTTGCGCCCATAAAGTTCTGGAGAGCTCGCGGTCCCTCTGGATTAAACTCCCACAGGCGAAGGGAGCGACGTTTGCCGGGCAATATTCGGCGAATCAGCATGACCTGGGTCACCTTGACCAAGCTGAGGTCTCCTTCCAAGAGATCCTTAATTCGGCCCTGTAACAGGGGCACGTCTTTGGGCAAACCCCAATCTAATCCTTTGTTGACCCATGACGCTAGTCGTGATGGGGGACCCGAGCGAAAGGCAGGAGGCGCCGCCCACTTGGCGCTCCTGGGAGCGGTGATATAGAACCATTCTCGTTGCCACAAGCCGAGCTCCTCTTGAAAGGAGCCCTCAGGCCATGGAGCATCAGCATTCTTACTTATGACAGCGCCTCCGCACTCTGCGTACTGTCCCTCGATCATCTTCGGCTCCACTCCAAAGGTCTTGAGCCACAATCCGAAGTGAGGAGTAACACGGAGGAACACTTCGCACACAACGATGAATGAGGAAATGTGGAGGATGGACTCCGGAGCTCAGTCATGAAATTCCAGCCCGTAATAAAATAGCAGCCCCCTCACGAAGGGATCCATCGGGAAGCCTAACCCCCGAAGGAAGTGAGACATGAACACTACGCTCTCACCGGGCTGGGGACTGGGAATAGCCTGCCTTTGAGCAGGCAACCTATGCGGGATTTCGGCGGTCAAGAACTTAGCCTCTCTCAACTTTAGCACATCCTCCTCCGTGACGGAGGAAGGCATCCATCGGCCTTGAAGGTCGGAACCGGACATTGTCGAAGGTCCGAAGCGCCTGGAATCTGGAGCCTAGGGTGTTGGAACTCGAGGCGACGGGCGAACTCGTTTGAGACTGGAAAGAGAGTAAGGCCTTGGTCTCTTTATAAGAGGTTGAATACCAGGAGCCCTCCCCGTAACCGTTTGGGGCTCGCCTTTAATCGAAAAAACATGCTAACGGGCATGATTGGGTTACCCACGTCCGTATTGATGAGAATCCCGTAAAAGGGGGGCACACGATCTCTGCTTTGACAAGACGTGCCAAGGAAACCGCCTCGCAAAACATGCTGAGGTGGAAAAGTAAAAACGATTCGAGTAAAGGACTTGGCTATAGTGTGATGACGCACTGTGGAATACGTCGGCAGATTTGATTTGTGTCAATATTATTCTCTCTATGGCAATATGTGGAAATTTATTTTGCAGAGCCGGACACTACTCTTGGTGTTTACAATCTTCTATGAAGGACTTGGAGGAGGAACCCGCCTTGCAATGCTGAAGACAATTTACGCGCCGGACTCGTCGTCATTGAAGCCTGGTTCAGGGGCTACTGAGGGAGTCCTGGATTAGGGGGTGTTCGGGTAGCCGGACTATACCTTCAGCCGGACTCCTGGACTGTGAAGATACAAGATTGAAGACTTCGTCCTGTGTCCAGATGGGACTTTCCTTGGCGTGGAAGGCAAGCTTGGTGATGCGGATATTCAAGATCTCCTACCATTGTAACTGACTCTGTGTAACCCTAACCCTATCTGGTGTCTATATAAACCGGAGGGTTGTAGTCCGTAGGCAATCAACTCCATACACAACAATCATACCATAGGCTAGCTTCTAGGGTTTAGCCTCCTTGATCTCGTGGTAGATCTACTCTTGTACTACCCATATCATCAATATTAATCAAGCAGGAGTAGGGTATTACCTCCATCGAGAGGGCCCAAACCTGGGTAAAAAACATCGTGTCCCTTGTCTCCTGTTACCATCCGGCCTAGACGCACAGTTCGGGACCCCCTACCCGAGATCCGCCGGTTTTGACACCGACAAATATGACAACCGGCAGGAGCCATAGGAGTTGTCTTTATTTTTTGTATGACCTGCGTGTCATTGAGAAACGCCATGTAAATTACTTTACTTTATTGCTAAACGTGTTAGCCATAGTAGTAGAAGTAATAGTTGGCGAGAAACTTCATGGAGACATGATGATGGAGATCATGATGATGGAGATCATGGTGTCATGCCGGTGACAAGATGATCATGGAGCCCCAAGATGGAGATCAAAGGAGCTATGTGATATTGGCCATATCATGTCACTATTATTATTTGATTGCATGTGATGTTTATCATGTTTTTGCATCTTGTTTACTTAGAACGACGGTAGTAAATAAGATGATCCCTCATAATAATTTCAAGAAAGTGTTCCCCCTAACTGTGCGTCGTTGCGACAGTTCGTTGTTTCGACGCACCACGTGATGATCGGGTGTGATAGATTCCAACGTTCACATACAACGGGTGTAAGACAGATTTACACATGCAAACACTTAGGTTGACTTGACGAGCCTAGCATGTATAGACATGGCCTCGGAACACAGAAGACCGAAAGGTCGAGCATGAGTCGTATAGAAGATACGATCAACATGAAGATGTTCACCGATGTTGGCTAGTCCGTCTCACGTGATGATCAGACACGGCCTAGTTAACTCGGATCATGTTATACTTAGATGACTGGAGGGATGTCTATCTGAGTGGGAGTTCATTGAATAATTTGATTAGATGAACTTAATTATCATGAACTTAGTCTAAAATCTTTACAACATGTATTGTAGATCAAATGGCCAACGTTGTCCTCAACTTCAACGCGTTCCTAGAGAAAACCAAGCTGAAAGACGATGGCAGCAATTATATGGACTGGGTCCGGAACCTGAGGATCATCCTCATAGCTGCCAAGAAAGATTATGTCCTACAAGCACCGCTAGGTGAAGCACCTGCTCTCCCTGCAGAACAAGACGTTATGAACGCTTGGCAGACACGTACCGATGATTACTCCCTCGTTCAATGCGGCATGCTTTACAGCTTAGAACCGGGGCTCCAAAAGCGTTTTGAGAGACACGGAGCATATGAGATGTTCGAAGAGCTGAAAATGGTTTTTCAAGCTCATGCCTGGGTCGAGAGATATGAAGTCTCCGACAAATTCTTCAGCTGTAAGATGGAGGAAAACAGTTCTGTCAGTGAGCACATACTCACTATGTCTGGGTTACATAACCGCTTGACTCGGCTGGGAGTTAATCTCCCAGATGACGCGGTCATTGACAGAATCCTTCAGTCGCTTCCACCGAGCTACAAGAGCTTTGTGATGAACTTCAATATGTAGGGGATGGAAAAGACCATTCCTGAAGTATTTGCAATGCTGAAATCAGCAGAGGTAGAAGTCAAAAAAGAACATCAAGTGTTGATGGTGAATAAAACCACTAAGTTCAAGAAAGGCAAGGGTAAGAAGAACTTCAAGAAGGACGGCAAGGGAGTTGCCGCGCCGGGTAAGCAAGCTGCCGGGAAGAAGCCAAAGAATGAACCCAAGCCCGAGACTGAGTGCTTTTATTGCAAGGAAAGTGGTCACTAGAAGCGGAACTACCCCAAATACTTAGCGGACAAGAAGGCCGGCAAAATGAAAGGTATATGTGATATACATGTAATTGATGTGTACCTTACCAGTACTCGTAGTAGCTCCTGGGTATTTGATACCAGTGCAGTTGCTCACATTTGTAACTCAAAACAGGAGCTGCGGAATAAGCGGAGACTGGCGAAGGACGAGGTGACGATGCGCGTCGGGAATGGTTCCAAGGTCGATGTGATCGCCGTCGGCACGCTACCTCTATATTTACCTACGGGATTAGTTTTGAACCTCAATAATTGTTATTTAGTGCCAAGTTTGAGCATGAACATTGTATCAGGATCTCGTTTAATACGAGATGGCTACTCATTTAAATCCGAGAATAATGGTTGTTCTATTTATATGAGAGATATGTTTTATGGTCATGCTCCGATGGTGAATGGTTTATTCTTAATGAATCTCGAGCGTAATGCTACACATATTCATAGTGTGAGTACCAAAAGATGTAAGGTTGATAATGATAGTCCCACATACTTGTGGCACTGCCGCCTTGGCCACATAGGTGTCAAATGCATGAAGAAGCTCCATGCATATGGACTTTTAGAGTCTCTTGATTACGAATCATTTGACACGTGCGAACCATGCCTCATGGGTAAAATGACCAAGACTCCGTTCTCAGGAACAATGGAGCGAGCAACCAACTTATTGGAAATCATACATACTGATGTGTGCGGTCCAATGAGTGTTGAGGCTCGCGATGGCTATCGTTATGTTCTTACCCTCACTGATGACTTGAGTAGATATGGGTATGTCTATTTAATGAAACACAAGTTTGAGACCTTTGAAAAGTTCAAGGAATTTCAGAGTGAGGTTGAGAATCAACGTGATAGGAAAATCAAGTTCTTGCGATCAGATCGTGGAGGAGAATACTTGAGTCACGAATTTGGCACACACTTAAGAAAATGTGGAATAGTTTCACAACTGACGCCGCCTAGAACACCTCAGCGTAATGGTGTGTCCGAACGTCGTAATCGCACTCTATTAGATATGGTGCGATCTATGATGTCTCTTACCGATTTACCGCTATCATTTTGGGGCTATGCTTTAGAGACTGCCGCATTCACTTTAAATAGGGCACCGTCGAAATCCGTTGAGACGACACCGTATGAATTATGGTTTGGGAAGAAACCTAAGCTGTCGTTTCTAAAAGTTTGGGGATGCGATGCTTATGTCAAGAAACTTCAACCTGAAAAGCTCGAACCCAAGTCGGAAAAATGCGTCTTCATAGGATGCCCTAAAGAAACTATTGTGTATACCTTCTACCTCAGATCCGAAGGCAAGATCTTTGTTGCCAAGAATGGATCCTTTCTAGAGAAAGAGTTTCTCTCGAAAGAAGTAAGTGGGAGGAAAGTAGAACTTGATGAAGTATTACCTCTTGAACCAGAAAGTGGTGCAACTCAAGAAAATGTTCCTGAGGTGCCTGCACCGACTAGAGAGGAAATTATTGATGATGATCAAGATACTTCAGATCAAGCTCCTACTGAAATTCGAAGGTCCACAAGGACACGTTCCGCACCAGAGTGGTACGGCAACCTTGTCTTGGAAATCATGTTGTTAGACAACGGTGAACCTTCGAACTATGAAGAAGCGATGGCAGGCCCGGATTCCGACAAATGGCTAGAAGCCATGAAATCCGAGATAGGATCCATGTATGAAAACGAAGTATGGACTTTGACAGACTTGCCCGAAGATCGGCGAGCGATAGAAAACAAATGGATCTTTAAGAAGAAGACGGACGCGGATGGTAATGTTACCATCTATAAAGCTCGACTTGTCGCTAAGGGTTATCGGCAAGTTCAAGGGGTTGACTACGATGAGACTTTCTCTCCCGTAGCGAAGCTGAAGTCCGTCCGAATTATGTTAGCAATTGCCGCATACTATGATTATGAGATATGGCAAATGGACATCAAAACGGCATTCCTTAATGGTTTCCTTAAGGAAGAATTGTATATGATGCAGCCAGAAGGTTTTGTCGACCCTAAGAATGCTAACAAGGTATGCAAGCTCCAGCGATCCATTTATGGGCTGGTGCAAGCATCTCGGAGTTGGAATATTCGCTTTGATGAGATGATCAAAGCGTTTGGGTTTATGCAGACTTATGGAGAAGCCTGCGTTTACAAGAAAGTGAGTGGGAGCTCTGTAGCATTTCTCATATTATATATAGATGACATACTTTTGATGGGAAATGATATAGAACTTTTGGACAGCATTAAGGCCTACTTGAATAAGAGTTTTTCAATGAAGGACCTTGGAGAAGCTGCTTATATATTAGGCATCAAGATCTATAGAGATAGATCAAGACGCCTCATAGGTCTTTCACAAAGCACATACCTTGATAAGATATTGAAGAAGTTCAATATGGATCAGTCTAAGAAGGGGTTCTTGCCTGTGTTGCAAGGTGTGAAATTGAGCTCAGCTCAATGTCCGACCACGGCAGAAGATATAGAAGAGATGAGTGTCATCCCCTATGCCCCAGCCATAGGGTCTATTATGTATGCCATGCTATGTACCAGACCTAACGTAAACCTTGCCGTAAGTTTGGTAGGTAGGTACCAAAGTAATCCCGGCAAGGAACACTGGACAGCGGTCAAGAATATCCTGAAGTACCTGAAAAGGACTAAGGAAATGTTTCTCATTTATGGAGGTGACGAAGAGCTCGTCGTAAAGGGTTACGTCGATGCTAGCTTCGACACAGATCTGGATGACTCTAAGTCACAAACCGGATACGTGTATATTTTGAATGGTGGGGCAGTAAGCTGGTGCAGTTGCAAGCAGAGTGTCGTGGCGGGATCTACATGTGAAGCGGAGTACATGGCATCCTCGGAGGCAGCGCATGAAGCAATTTGGGTGAAGGAGTTCATCACCGACATAGGAGTCATACCCAATGCGTCGGGGCCGATCAAACTCTTCTGTGACAACACTGGAGCTATTGCACTTGCCAAGGAGCCCAGGTTTCACAAGAAGACCATGCACATCAAGCGTCCCTTCAACTCCATTCGTGAAAATGTTCAAGATGGAGACATAGATATTTGTAAAGTACATATGGACCTGAATATAGCAGATCCGTTGACTAAACCTCTCCCTAGAGCAAAACATGATCAACACCAGAATTCCATGGGTGTTCGATTCATCACAATGTAACTAGATTATTGACTCTAGTGCAAGTGGGAGACTGTTGGAAATATGCCCTAGAGGCAATAATAAAAGGATTATTATTATATTTCCTTGTTCATGATAATTGCCTTTTATTCATGCTATAATTGTGTTATCCGGAAATCGTAATACATGTGTGAATACATAGACACCAACATGTCCCTAGTAAGCCTCTAGTTGACTAGCTCGTTGATCAACAGATAGTCATGGTTTCCTGACTATGGACATTGGATGTCATTGATAACGAGATCACATCATTGGGAGAATGATGTGATGGACAAGACCCAATCCTAAACATAGCACAAGATCGTATAGTTCGTTTGCTAGAGTTTTTCCAATGTCAAGTATCTTTTCCTTAGACCATGAGATCGTGTAACTCCCGGATACCGTAGGAATGCTTTGGGTGTACCAAACATCACACGTAACTGGGTGACTATAAAGGTATACTACAGGTATCTCCGAAAGTGTCTGTTGGGTTGACACGGATCAAGACTGGGATTTGTCACTCCGTATGACGGAGAGGTATCTCTGGGCCCACTCGATAATGCATCATCATAATGAGCTCAAAGTGACCAAGTGTCTGGTCACGGGATCATGCATTACGGTACGAGTAAAGTGACTTGCCGATAACAAGATTGAACGAGGTATTGGGATACCGACGATCGAATCTCGGGCAAGTAACGTACCGATTGACAAAGGGAATTGTATACGGGGTTGCTTGAATCCTCGACATCATGGTTCATCCGATGAGATCATCGAGGAGCATGTGGGAGCCAACATGGTTATCCAGATCCCGCTGTTGGTTATTGACCGGAGAGCCGTCTCGGTCATGTCTACATGTCTCCCGAACCCGTAGAGTCTACACACTTAAGGTTTGGTGACGCTAGGGTTGTAGAGATATGAATATGCAGTAACCCAAAAGTTGTTCGGAGTCCCGGATGAGATCCCGGACGTCACGAGGAGTTCCAGAATGGTCCGGAGGTGAAGAATTATATATAGGAAGTGCAGTTTCGGCCATCGGGAGAGTTTCGGGGGTCACCGGTATTGTACCGGGACCACCGGATGGGTCCCGGGGGTCCACCGGGTGGGACCACCCATCCCGGAGGGCCCCATGGGCTGAAGTGGGGAGGGGAACCAGCCCATAGTGGGCTGGTGCGCCCCCCTTGGCCCACCCCCTGCGCCTAGGTTGGAAACCCTAGGGTGGGGGGGCCACTTGCCTTGGGGGCCACTCCACCCTTGGCCGCCGCCCCCCCTAGGAGATCCCATCTCCTAGGGCTGGCGCCCCCCCTTGGGGATCCTATATAAAGGGGGGAGGGAGGGGCAGCCGCACCCTTGACTCTTGGTGCCTCCCTCTCCCCTGCTACACCTTTCCCTCTCGCAGTAGAACGGCGAAGCCCTGCTGCGGTGACTCCTGCATCCACCACCACGCTGTTGTGCTGCTGGATCTTCATCAACCTCTCCTTCCCCTTGCTGGATCAAGAAGGAGGAGACGTCACGCTGACCGTACGTGTGTTGAACGCGGAGGTGCCGTCCGTTCGGCGCTAGGATCTCCGGTGATTTGGATCACGTCAAGTACGACTTCCTCATCCCCGTTCTTTGAACGCTTCCGCGCGTGATCTACAAAGGTATGTAGATGCAATCCGATCACTCGTTGCTAGATGAACTCATAGATGGATCTTGGTGAAACCGTAGGAAAATTTTTGTTTTCTGCAACGTTCCCCATCAATTTCTTCAAGAGGAAGAGCGATACCCAACAAACCGTCATCGACTTTGCAAATGAAGCTCAACGATAACACAATACAAAGATCTTGACTATAAGAAGTGACAACGGCTCCGAGTTCAAGAACTACACCTTGGATGAGTTTTTGAGTGATGAGGGAATCAAGCATCAATATTCCGCACCTTATACCCCTCAACAAAATGGTGTAGCGGAGAGGAAGAACCGGACGTTGATGGATGCGGCAAGGACCATGATGGCGGAGTTCAAGTCTCCCTACAACTTTTGGGCCGAAGCCATCAACACCGCATGTCATGCATCTAATCGGCTCTACCTCCGCAAAGGCTTGAACAAGACTCCATATGAGATACTCACCGGTAACAAGCCCAACCTCAAGTACTTCCAGGTGTTCGGGTGTAAGTGTTTCATTCTCAAGAAAGGTGTCCGTTTGTCTAAATTTGAGGCTAGAGCTTATGAGGGCATATTTGTTGGTTATGCTACAAACTCTCATGCTTACCGTGTTCTCAATAAGTCCACGGGACTTATTGAGGAAACATGTAACGTAGAGTTTGATGAGAATAACAGCTCCCAAGTGGAGCAAAGTGGTACTTGTGATGTAGGTGATGAAATTCCTACCCAAGCCATAAGAAGTATGGGTGTTGGTCATATCCTACCCATTAAGGAACCCCTTGTGGCCGAAGAAGAAGGACAATGTTCCACTCAAGTGGAACCTTCACCAACCCAAGACCCACACGCTTCCGAAGAACAAAGTGAAGGCCACCAACCTCAGGAACAAGACCAAGGGCAAGGTCAATCTCAAGATGGTGTTGTAACATCAAGTGATGACCAAGGCCAAGTTCTCTCCTCGGAGCAAGTTCAAGATCAAGAGCTTCCTCGAGATCAAGAACAAGCTCAAGATGGCGCTCAAGATGATCAAGTGACCACTCCTCGTCTCACCCCCAAGGAGGAATTAGAGCGTCGTGCCACTAAGATTGCTTCCAAGCTCTCCACCAAGGATCATCTCATGACAAATGTGCTTGGAAGCTTAAGAAAGGGGTTAAGCACTCGTAGACAATTAGCAAACTATTGTGAACATCATGTGTTTGTCTCTTGAACCCCAAAAGGTCTATGAGGCGCTCGAAGATCCGGATTGGCTCAATGCCATGCATGAAGAACTCAACAACTTCGAGCGCAACAAAGTGTGGAGATTGATGCCAAGGCCAACGGAGAACCACAATGTCATTGGAACCAGGTGGATATTCAAGAACAAGCAAGATGCTCATGGGATTATCATTTGCAACAAGGCTCGTTTGGTAGCACAAGGCTACTCCCAAGTCGAGGTTATCGACTACGGTGAAACCTTTGCCCCCGTTGCTCGTCTTGAATCCATTCGCATGTTGATTGCATATGCTTCTCATCATAACTTTAAGTTACAACAAATGGATGTGAAGAGTGCTTTCCTTAATGGTCCGATTAATGAATTGGTATATGTCAAGCAACCCCCCGGGTTCGAGGATCCCTACTTTCCTGATCATGTGTATCAACTCGATAAGGCACTCTATGGCCTTAAACAAGCCCCACGTGTGTGGTATGACCACCTTACCGAGTTGTTACAAGACCGTGGTTTTGAAGTTGGGCTAATCGACCCCACTCTTTTTACTAAGAAGGTCAAAGGGGAGTTGTTTGTGTGCTAATTATATATTGATGATATTATCTTTGGTTCCCCTAACAAAGCTTTCAATGAGTAATTTGCCGCTCTCATGACCTCAAAGTTTGAGATGTCTTCCATGGGAGAGTTGAAGTTCTTTCTCGGGTTTGAAGTGAAGAAAAGGAGAGAAGGAACCTTCATCAACCAAGCCAAATACACTCAAGACATGCTCAAGAGATTCAAGCTAAGTGATTTCAAGCCGGCTTCCACTCCCATGCCCACCAAGTGCCAACTTGACATTGATCTCAATGGTAAAGCAGTGGATCAAAAGGTATATTGCTCCATGATTGGCTCCTTGCTTTACCTTTGTGCATCTAGACCGGATATCATGTTGAGTGTGGGAATTTGTGCACGGTTCCAAGCCGCACCTACGGAAAGTCACTTTGTGGCGGTCAAGCGAATCTTTCGATATTTGTCTCATACCCCAAACTTTGGCTTATGGTACCCAAGGGGAGCAAACTTCAAGCTTGTAGGTTATTCGGACTCGGATTAGGTGGGAGACAAAGTGGATAGGAAGTCCACTTCCGGAGGGTGCCAATTTCTTGGTTGCTCTTTGGTGAGTTGGTCTTTCAAGAAGCAAAGTTGTGTATCTCTCTCGTCCACAGAAGCGGAGTATGTGGCTGCCGGTAGTTGTTGTGCATAACTCTTATGGATGAGGCAAACTTTAAAGGATTACGGTGTCATTTGTGACAAAGTGCCTCTTTGGGGTGATAATGAAAGTGCCATCAAGATTTCTCTCAACCCGGTGCAACACTTCAAGACGAAGAATATTGAGATTCGGTATCACTTCATCCGGGATCACATTAGGCGAGGGGAGATCGAGCTCAACTACATCAACACCCATGATAACCTTGCAGATATTTTTCACGGAGCCTTTGGATGAAGCAAGATTTCGCGAGTTAAGGCATGAGCTAAATATCATTGATTCGAGCAATGTTGGTTGAACCCTTGCACACCCCACCTCACTCAACTTGTTGTCTAATCTAGGTGTAGGCATGGACATAGGGGGAGTGTTGTTCTCTCAATGAACTCTCCTCCCCCATTATGCATAAAGCGATCAACTCTTTCACATTAGTCATTTTTGATGGTACTTGTGCTTCAAAGACGAGTTTTGGTCATGGGCCCAAGGATAATTCTTCGCGGTGCCATACCAATTGACTCAAACATAGGTGGCTCCAGCCACCACCCTCTCCTTCGAGAGTTTGTGTCTCGTTTTTGGTCTGTGCTGTCTCTTGCTTCTCTTCCTTCGTGTCGAGCTTATGCTTGTGGTGTCCTATGGGTTAGCTCGTTGGTGTGGTCTTTCGCTTGAAGGTTCAGTGCTTCGGTGTTCTCTCGGTTGGTTGAAACTGCTCTTTCTTGAGCTCACGGTACTACCGCGGCCTGCCACGGTAATACCGCGAGGGGAGCGCGCAGTACTTCCGCACCCAGCGTGACAGAATTTTTTTTCTGCCACCTGGGGGAGCGGTACTACGGCCTCGATGCGGTACTTCTGCCCGGGCGGTACTACCGCAATGATGTGCGGTACTGCCACGTGAGGAGTGCACGGTACTTCCGCACCCAGCGCGGCAGAATTTTTTTCTGCCGCCTGGGGGAGCGGTACTAAAACCACGGTGCGGTACTTCCGCCCGAGGCGGTACTACCGCGATGACGTGCGGTACCCATTCGTCTCTCTCCCCCATACCCATTTGTGCGGTCGAGGGGCGTGGGGGGTTAAACATGGGCAGGGGGAGTTCTAACTCCCCCATACCCATTCGTCTCTCTCCCCACTCCGTCTCTCTCTCACTCAAGAACGACGCAGAGGTCCTCGCTGGATCTCCGTCTCCGGCCGCTGTCCTCAGATTCTAACCGGTGGGATCGTTCCCCACCACTCCCTCTTGCCATGGAACAAGGTTTCTCCCCAATCCCTTCCTTTTTCTTGTTCGTCTTGTTGTTTTTAGGTTTTGGGGAGATGCAAGTTGTTCGTGCGATTTTAGGCCAAATCTTTGCAAGAGTAGGATATAGGAGAGTGGTTTTGTGTAGTGATGGTACTTGCTATAGTTGTCCCGTGCTGGATTTGATCGACTATAGTACCGCGTGTTGACACGGTTATGCTCAGATCTCCATGGCCGTTACGGATCTGCAACCGTGCGGTACTACCACTCTTCAGGTGCGGTACTACCGCGCGTCCGGTACTACCGCCCTACTAGTGCGGTACTACCGCGTCGCTGGTACTACCGCACGTGGCGCAACACACGCTACTACCGTTGTCTCAAATCCCTCTTGTGGCACTTCTCACTTGCTATGTCTACTTGTTTCACTCGTTTGGTTGTGGTCTTTGCATTGATCCTTCTCGCATTTCGTGCGTGGTTGATTTGTGGTGTGTGTTTTAGGTGGTGGCTCAGGTGCTCTGGCTCGCCGCTCCAATCCAAGCCGTAACACGGGATCCAAGCGTATGCGCAACTCAGAGGCAGCAGAGGGCTCCAATCCCCCCAACACAGAACCAAGACCACCGCCACCAAACAGAAGGAACCCACCATGGGTATGGATGAGAGATACGTCTCCAACGTATCTATAATTTTTTATTGTTCCATGCTATTATATTATCAACCTTGGATGTTTTATATGCATGTATATGCTATTTTATATGATTTTTGGGACTAACCTATTAACCTAGAGCCCAGTGCCAGTTTCTGTTTTTTCCTTGTTTTACAGTATCGCAGAAAAGGAAAATCAAATGGAGTCCAATTGACCTAAAACTTCACGGAAATTACTTTTGGAAAGAAAGCAATACAGGAGACTTGGCGAGCACATCAGGGGATCAACGAGGAAGCCACGAGGCAGGGGGCGCGCTCACCCCCTGGGCGCGCCCTCCACCCTCGTGGGCCCCTCGTGGCTCCCCTGATGTATTTCTTCCGCCTATATATATCCATATACCCTAAAATGATCGGGGAGCAGAATAGATCGGGAGTTCCGCCGCCAGAAGCCTCTGTAGCCACCGAAAGCCAATCTAGACCCGTTCCAGCACCCCGCCGGAGGGGGAATCCCTCTCCAGTGGCTATCTTCATCATCCCGGTGCTCTCCATGACGAGGAGGGAGTAGTTCTCCCTCGGGGCTGAGGGTATGTACCAATAGCTATGTGTTTGATCTCTCTCTCTCATGTTCTTGAGGTGGTACGATCTTGATGTATCGCAAGCTTTGCTATTATAGTTGGATCCTATGATGTTTCTCCCCCTCTACTCTCTTGTAATGGATTGAGTTTTCCCTTTGAAGTTATCTTATCGGATTGAGTCTTTAAGGATTTGAGAACACTTGATGTATGTCTTGCGTGGGATACCTGTGGTGACAATGGGGTATTCTATGATCCACTTGGTGTATGTTTTGGTGATCAACTTGCGGGTTCCTTGACCTTGGGAATCTATGCATAGGGGTTGGCACACGTTTTCGTCTTGACTCTCTGGTAGAAACTTTGGGGCACTATTTGAGGTTCTATGTGTTGGTTGAATAGATGAATCTGAGATTGTGTGATGCATATCATATAATCATACCCACGGATACTTGAGGTGACATTGGAGTATCTAGGTGACATTAGGGTTTTGGTTGATTTGTGTCTTAAGGTGTTATTCTAGTACGAACTCTAGGGCTGTTTGTGACACTTATAGGAATAGCCCAACGGATTGATTGGAAAGAATAACTTTGAGGTGGTTTCGTACCCTACCATAATCTCTTCGTTTGTTCTCCGCTATTAGTGACTTTGGAGTGACTCTTTGTTGCATGTTGAGGGATAGTTATATGATCCAGTTATGTTATTATTGATGAGAGAACTTGCACTAGTGAAAGTATGAACCCTAGGCCTTGTTTCCTAGTATTGCAACACCGTTTGTGTTCACTTTTATCATTAGTTACCTTGCTGTTTTTATATTTTCAAATTACGAAAACCTTTATATACCATCCATATACCACTTGTATCACCATCTCTTTGCCGAACTAGTGCACCTATACAATTTACCATTCTATTGGGTGTGTTGGGGACACAAGAGACTCTCTGTTATTTGGTTGCAGGGTTGTTTGAGAGAGACCATCTTCATCCTACGCCTCCCACGGATTGATAAACCTTAGGTCATCCACTTGAGGGAAATTTTCTACTGTCCTACAAACCTCTGCACTTGGAGGCCCAACAACGTCTACAAGAAGAAGGTTGTGTAGTAGACATCAAGCTCTTTTCTAGCGCCGTTGCCGGGGAGGTTAGCGCTTGAAGGTATATCTTTAGATCTTGCAATCGAATCTTTTTGTTTCTTGTTTTTGCACTAGTTTAGTATATAAAAGAAAACTACAAAAAAAATAAGGAATTGAGTTTGCCTCATACACTTCATCTTTTTAATATCTTTCGTGAGTATGATGGAAAGGAAAATTGTGCCAAAGTGTTAGAAGAAGAATGCATTAAAATGTTTGGCACTAAATCTTTGAATGATGAGCATGATTGCAATGTTGTTAGTATGAATTCCTTGAATATCCATGATGCTAATGATATGGAAAGCCACAAGCTTGGGGAAGCTATGTTTGATGAAGACGATATTTTTTGTCCCCCAAGTTTTGATGAGCAAATTTATTATGATGAAAGCATGCCTCCTATTTATGATGATTATATTGATGAAAGTGGATTTGGAGAGGTCATGACTTTATTTTGTGATGAATCCACTATTTCGGAAGAGGTTCCAATTGATTATGAGAACAAAGTTTCTATCTATGATTATTATTGTGATGACTTGTATACTATAAACAATAATGATATCCATGAATCTTGTCATCATGATTTTAGTTTTCAATTGGATTATGCCTCACATGATAATTATTTTGTTGAGTTTGCTCCCACTATTATTCATGAGAAGAATTTTGCTTGTGTGGAGAGTAGTAAATTTTCTATGCTTGTAGATCATGAAAAGAATGCTTTATGTGCTGGTTATATTGTTGAATTCATTCATGATGCTACTGAAAATGATTATGAGGGAGGAACATATGCTTGTAGGAATTGCAATAATATCACGTTTCCTCTCTATGTGCTTAAAGTTTTGAAGTTATGCTTGTTTTACCTTCCTATGCAAGTTGATTCTTGTTCCCACAATTTGTTTGCTCACAAAATCGTATGCATAGGAAGTGGGTTAGACTTAAATTTTCTATTCATATTCTTCATGATGCTCTGTTTATGTTACAATTCTTATCTTTTATGTGAGCATCATTGAAATCATCATGTCTAGCTAGGGGTGTTAAACGATAGCGCTTGTTGGGAGGTAACCCAACTTTACTTTTATTCCTTGCTTTTTGTTTCTGTTTAGTAATAAATAATTCATCTATCCTCTATTTAGATGTGGTTTTATGCTTTTAATTAGTGTTTGCGCCAAGTAGAACCTTTGGGAAGACTTGGGGAAAGTCTTGTTGATCTTGCTGTAAAAAACAGAAATTTTAGCGCTCACGAGGCTGCCATTTTTTATTGGAGAGTTCAATTTAGTTAATTCTTTTTGCAGATAATTAATAGATAAATTCCTCACGTCCTTCAATTGATTTTAGAATTTTTGGGGTTCCATAAGTATATGTTTGATCCAGATTACTACAGACTGTTCTGTTTTTGACAGATTCTGTTTTCCGTGTGTTGTTTGCTTATTTTGATGAATCTATGGCTAGTAAAATAGTTTATAAACCATAGAGAAGTTGGAATACAGTAGGTTTAACACCAATATAAATAAATAATGAGTTCATTACAGTACCTTGAAGTGGTGTTTTGTTTTCTTTCGCTAACGGAGCTCACGAGATTTTCTACTTTAAGTTTTGTGTTGTGAAGTTTTCAAGTTTTGGGTAAAGACTTGATGGATTATGGAATAAGGAGTGCAAAGAGCCTAAGCTTGGGGATTACCAAGGCACCCCAAGGTAATATTCAAGGACAACCAAGAGCCTAAGCTTGGGTATGCCCCGGAAGGCATCCCCTCTTTCGTCTTCGTTCATCGCTTACTTTACTTGGAGCTATATTTTTATTCGCCACATGATATGTGTTTTCCTTGGAGCTTAATTTAATTTATTTTGTTTTGCTTGCTGTTTTAATAAAATACCAAGATCTGAAATTATTAAATGTTAGAGAGTCTTCACATGGTTGCATAATTATTCGACTACTCATTGATCTTCACTTATATCTTTCGGAGTAGTTTGTCATTTGCTCTAGTACTTCACTTATATCTTTTTAGAGCACGGTGGTGGTTTTATTTTGAAGAAATAGATGAACTCTCATGCTTCACTTATATTATTTTGAGAGTCTTTAGAACAGGATGGTATTTTGCTTTGGTTATGAAACTAGTCCTAATATGATGGGCATCCAAGAGGGATATAATAAAAACTTTCATATAAAGTGCATTGAATACTAAGAGAAGTTTGATACTTGATGATTGTTTTGAGATATGGATATAGTGATATCAAAGTTGTGCTAGTTGAGTAGTTGTGAATTTGAGGAATACTTGTGTTGAAGTTTGCAAGTCTCGTAGCATGCACGTATGGTAAACGTTGTGTAACAAATTTGAAACATGAGGTGTTATTTGATTGTCTTCCTTATGAGTGGCGGTCGGGGACGAGCGATGGTCTTTTCCTACCAATCTATCCCCCTAGGAGCATGTGCGTGGTACTTGGTTTTTGATGACTTGTAGATTTTTGCAATAAGTATGTGAGTTCTTTATGACTAATGTTGAGTCCATGGATTATACGCACTCTTACCCTTCCATCATTGCTAGCCTCTTCGGTACCGTGCATTTCCCTTTCTCACATTGAGAGTTGGTGCAAACTTCACCGGTGCATCCAAACCCCGTGATATGATTCTCTCTATCACACATAAACCTCCTTATATCTTCCTCAAAATAGCCACCATACCTACCTATTATGGCATTTCCATAGCCATACTGATATATATTGCCATGCAACTTTCCACCGTTCCGTTTATTATGACACACATCATCATTGTCATATTGCTTTGCATGATCATGTAGTTGACATCGTATTTGTGGCAAAGCCACCATTCATAATTTTTCATACATGTCGCTCTTGATTCGTCGCAATCCCGGTACACCACCGGAGGCATTCATATAGAGTCATACTTTGTTCTAGTATTGAGTTGTAATCATTGAGTTGTAAATAAATAGAAGTGTGATGATCATCATTTTCTAGAGCATTGTCCCAAGTGAGGAAAAAAGAAAAAAAAGAGAAAGGCCATAAAAAAGAGAAGGTCCAAAAAATAGAAAGGCCATTAAAAAAGGGGCCCAAATAAAAAATGAGAGAATAAGAGAGAAGGGACAATGCTACTATCCTTTGCCACACTTGTGCTTCAAAGTAGCACCATAATCTTCATGATAGAGAGTATTTTATTTTGTCACTTTCATATACTAGTGGGAAATTTTCATTATAGAACTTGCCTTGTATATTCCAACAATGGGCCTCCTCAAGTGCCCTAGGTCTTCGTGAGCAAGCAAGTTGGATGCACACCCACTTAGTTCTTTTGTTGAGATTTCATACATTTATAGATCTAGTGCATCTGTTGCATGGCAATCCCTACTCCTTGCATTGACATCAATTGATGGGCATCTCCCTAGCCCATTGATTAGCCGTGTCGATGTGAGACTTTATCCTTTTTGTCTTCTCCACATAACCCCCTCATTATATTCTATTCCACCCATAGTGTTATATCCATGGCTCACGCTCATGTATTACGTGAAAGTTGAAAAAAGTTTGAGATTACTAAAGTATGAAACAATTGCTTGGCTTGTCATCGGGGTTGTGCATGATGAGAGCATTCTCGTGTGACGAAAATGGAGCATGACCAAATTATATGATTTTGTAGGGATGAACTTTCTTTGGCCATGTTATTTTGAGAAGACATGATTGCTTAGTTAGTATGCTTGAAGTATTATTATTTTTATGTCAATATTAAACTTTTGTCTTGAATCTTATGGATCTGAATATTCTTTCTACAATAAAGACAAATAAATGATGAATATGTTAGGTAGCATTCCACATCAAAAATTCTGTTTTTATCATTTACCTACTCGAGGACGAGCAGGAATTAAGTTTCGGGATGCTGATACGTCTCCAATGTATCTATAATTTTTTATTGTTCCATGCTATTATATTATCAACCTTGGATGTTTTATATGCATTTATATGATATTTTATATGATTTTTGGGACTAACCTATTAACCTAGAGCCCAGTGCCAGTTTTTGTTTTTTTCCTTGTTTTAGAGTATCGCAGAAAAGGAAAATCAAACGGAATCCAATTGACCTGAAACTTCACGGAACTTATTTTTGGAAAGAAAGCAATACAGGAGACTTGGAGTGCACGTCAGGGGATCAACGAGGAAGCCACGAGGCAGGGGGCGCGCCCACCCTCCTGGGCGTGCCCTCCACCTTCGTGGGCCCCTCGTGGCTCCCCTGATGTATTTCTTCCGCTTATATATATCCATATACCCTAAAATGATCGGGGAGCAGAATAGATCGGGAGTTCCGCTGCCAGAAGCCTCCGTAGCCACCGAAAGCCAATCTAGACCCGTTCCGGCACCCTGCCGAAGGGGGAATCCCTCTCCAGTGGCTATCTTCATCATCACGGTGCTCTCCATGATGAGGAGGGAGTAGTTCTCCCTCGGGGCTGAGGGTATGTACCAGTAGCTATGTGTTTGATCTCTCTCTCTCGTGTTCTTGAGGTGGTACGATCTTGATGTATCGTGAGCTTTGCTATTATAGTTGGATCCTATGATGTTTCTCCCCCTCTACTCTCTTTTAATGGATTGAGTTTTCCCTTTGAAGTTATCTTATCGGATTGAGTCTTTAAGGATTTGAGAACACTTGATGTATGTCTTGCGTGGGATACCTGTGGTGACAATGGGGTATTCTATGATCCACTTGATGTATGTTTTGGTGATCAACTTGCGGGTTCCGTGAACTTGGGAATGTATGCATAGGGGTTGGCACGCGTTTTCGTCTTGACTCTCCGGTAGAAACTTTGGGGCACTCTTTGAGGTTCTATGTGTTGGTTGAATAGATGAATCTGAGATTGTGTGATGCATATCGTATAAGCATACCCACGGATACTTGAGGTGACATTGGAGTATCTAGGTGACATTAGGGTTTTGGTTGATTTGTGTCTTAAGGTGTTATTCTAGTACGAACTCTAGGGCTGTTTGTGACACTTATAGGAATAGCCCAACGGATTGATTGGAAAGAATAACTTTGAGGTGGTTTCGTACCCTACCATAATCTCTTCGTTTGTTCTCCGCTATTAGTGACTTTGGAGTGACTCTTTGTTGCATGTTGAGGGATAGTTATATGATCCAATTATGTTATTATTGTTGAGAGAACTTGCACTAGTGAAAGTATGAACCCTAGGCCTTGTTTCCTAGCATTGCAATACCGTTTGTGTTCACTTTAATCATTAGTTACCTTGCTGTTTTTATATTTTCAGATTACAAAAACCTTTATCTACCATCCATATACCACTTGTATCACCATCTCTTCGTCGAACTAGTGCACCTATACAATTTACCATTGTATTGGGTGTGTTGGGTACACAAGAGACTCTCTGTTATTTGGTTGCAGGGTTGTTTGAGAGAGACCATCTTCATCCTACGCCTCCCACGGATTGATAAACCTTAGGTCATCCACTTGAGGGAAATTTGCTATTGTCCTACAAACCTCTGCACTTGGAGGCCCAACAACGTCTACAAGAAGAAGGTTGTGTAGTAGACATCAATGAGATACCGCTTGCTGAGTTCATCGCTCGGAGGAAGATCAATCCATATGGAAACCCTCGTGCCAACTTTCGAGGGAATGAGCTATTCTGGACCAAGCAGCAGAATCTCATCTATCTGGATGTCATCAAAGCCAAGCAAAACACCTATGTGGAGGTGAAGTGGATCAACATGCATCACATGAAGCAAGAGAAGCACTGGGAATACTTTGGTGAGGCTTTAGACCTCGTGGAGCAATTTGGCATTGAGCATATCATCTCATTCCACAAAGACTTTGATCCTGAGATCATTGCTCAGTTCTTTGCCTCGGTGCATTTTCATCCCAATGAGGAAAGGACCATGACTTGGATGACCAATGGTCGGTAGCTGACTGCTACTTGGAAGGAATTCATGACTTTGCTTGGGGTTCCGGATGAGGGGCTCACCACACCCCAAGGTGTTCGCCCTCATGCCAATTCCGACTCTGCAAACAAGAACAGGCTTTTGACCTTCTATGTGGAGAAGAAGCTCTCCAATGGCAAGTCAACTTGGGTACTCAACTCCTTTCTTGACATCATGCACCGGATCTTCCGCAACACTCTCTTCCCATGCATTGGGGACAATTACAAGGTGCATGCCTATCTTGTGGATATGATGCTCCTGTGTGAAGACGCTCGCAACTCTCAGACACTACCACTTGATGTCTCACATATCATGTGGAATGAGCTTCGGTTTGCGGTCTACAACCGCAAGGTCCCCATCTATGGACCTTATCTGTTTCAGTTGATCTCAGCAACTTGGGAGCAACTCTACCCTCGGGGTGATTTTGATGCCCCTAGTTGGATCCGGCATGAGCCCGTCATCCTCCGTGTCAAGACTCAGTGGGCCAACACTACCTCTCGTGCTGATGTCGCGGCTGACATGGACGTGGGTGCAGATGAGCATGAGGAGGAGGCAGCAGACGAGGACAACTCTGAGGGTTACACCCCTCCCACTTCTGAGCCATCTTGGGCTAAGCGACTGAAGAACAAGAAGAACATGTTGTTCTGTATGCAAGCAAAGGGGCAGTACAAGACCCATGTGGCTTCCAAGGAGACTCGCCGCCGCGACAAGCGGATTTTCAGGACCTTTGGTGAGAACATCTCCAGCGGGTCAGAGGAGGACGTCACCCCAGAGGCAGAATGGATCGCCAAGCAGGGTTATCACTAGACTGAGTCTGAGGAAGAGTCCGTCCCAGCTGCCAAGTCTGACGGGGAGCGTGCAAGTGACCACTTAGCTTGAGCCACCACTATTTTTGTAGGTGTCCTCTCTGCCTTTTTGGCATCTCGATGCCAAAGAGGGAGAGAATGTAGGATTTGCGAGTTGTGTCCTACATTCTCTCCCCCTTTGGCATCGAGACGCCAAAAAGGCAGAGAGGACATAGAGGCATGTTGTTCGGTTTGATTCTCCGTGTTGCCGTGGTCGGACGGTGGTTCAATGTCGTGTTCGTCGTCCGCTGGCTCACCCTGCTCTATCGCTGGGTCTATATGATCGCTATTTCTGCCGAGGCAGGATTTGGAGCGGCGCTTACTCCGCCGCTTTGACTGCTTCTCGAGGGATCGATCCTTCGCTGCGTCCTTCCGTTCCTCTTCGTCATTTTCTTTGGGTGTGTCCACCATGTATACATCATATGATGAAGTGGGCGTCCAGTGCCCTGTGGGCAGTGGCTCCTGTTCGTCTCCTGCATCGTCGTCCATACCGTCGATGTCTTCGGAGTCGAAGGTGAGCATGTCGGTCAAATCATCGACAGTGGCTACTAAGTGGGTGGTGGGTGGGCGGCGAATTTCTTCGTCATCCGCATCACAATCCTGCCGGACATAGTTCGGCCAGGGCTCTCCTGACAAGGAGAGAGACCTTAATGAGTTCAGTATGTCGCCGAAGGGCGAGTGCTGAAGGATATCCGCGGAGGTGAACTCCATGATCGGCGCCCAGTTGGATTCGATAGGCACGGGCGCATGCGGTTCGGAGTCCGTGGCCGGGGAAGAATCCGGTAGTTCGGCGTCACGGCTCCCGTGAAGGGTAAGGTCGATACTCGGCTCGATCGCCGCTGAGAATGCGGCCTCCGTGGCGGGGTATATCCACCCGTCCATGGATGGCGCAATTGGCTCCGAATTGAGGGTCGGAGCGGTTGCCGGTGCGATCTCCCGAACACTGTCCGATGGTAGAGCTAAATCATGCTCATCGTGACCGTGCGGCACACTCGACAAGGGCTCGAATGTGCCGAAGATCAAGTCTCCGTGGATGTCGGCTGTGTGGTTTATGCTTCCAAACCTGACCTGGTGGCCAGGGGCGTAACTCTCGATCTGCTCCAGATGGCCAAGCAAGTTGGGCCGCAGTGCAGAGCCACCGAATACAAAGATCTGTCCGGGGAGGAAAGTCTCACCCTGGACTACATCGCTATCGATGATTGAAGGGGCCATCCAGCCTAACGATGACAACACAGAGGAACTCTCAATGAAAGCACCAATGTCGAAGTCAAAACCGGCGGATCTCGGGTAGGGGGTCCCGAACTATGCATCTAGGCGGATGGTAACAGGAGGCAGGGGACACGATGTTTACCCAGGTTCGGGCCCTCTTGATGGAGGTAATACCCTACGTCCTGCTTGATTGTTCTTGATAATATGAGTAGTGCATAGTTGATCTACCACAAGATCAGAGAGGCTAAACCCTAGAAGCTAGCCTATGATATGATTGTGTGTTGTTGGTCCTACGGACTAAACCCTCCGGTTTATATACACACCGGAGGGGCTAGGGTTACACAAAGTCGGTTACAAGGAAGGAGATCTACATATTCGTATTGCCAAGCTTGCCTTCCACGCCAAGGAGAGTCCCATCCGGACACGGGACGAAGTCTTCAATCTTGTATCTTCATAGTCCAACAGTCCGGCCAAAGGATATAATCCGGCTGTCCGGATAACCCTTAATCCAGGACTCCCTCAGCAACACATACATCAAGTGTTCTCAAATCTTTAAAGACTTAATCCGATAAGGTAACTTCAAAGGGGAAAATCAATCCATTACAAGAGAGTAGAGGGGGAGGAGAAACATAAGATCCAACTATAATAGCAAAGCTCGCGATACATCAAGATCAGGGGGGCCACGAGGGGGCCACGAGGGTGGAGGGCACGCCCTAGGGGGGTGGGCGCCCCCCTACCTCGTGGCTCCCTAGTTTATTTCCTGACATGCACTCCAAGTCCATCAGGTTGCTTTCCTTCCAAAAATAAGTTCCGTGAAGTTTCAGGTCAATTGGACTCCGTTTGATTTTCCTTTTCTTCGAAACCCTAAAATAGGCCAAAAAAACAGAAACTAGCACTGGGCTCCGGGTTAATAGGTTAGTCCCAAAAATGATGTAAAAGTGTATAATAAAGCCCATAAACATCCAAAATAGTAGATAATATAGCATGGAGCAATCAACTACGTTGGAGACGTATCAACATCCCCAAGCTTAATTCCTACTCGTCCTCGAGTAGGTAAATGATAAAAGCAGAATTTTTGATGCGGAGTGCTACTTGGCATAATTTCAGTGTAATTCTTCTTAATTGTGGCATGAATATTCAGATCCATAAGATTCAAGACAAAAGTTTAATATTGACATAAAAACAATAATACTTCAAGCATACTAACTAAGCAATCATGTCTTCTCAAAATAACATGGCCAAAGAAAGCTATCCCTACAAAATCATATAGTCTGGCTATGCTCCATCTTCACCACACAAAATATTTAAATCATGCACAACCCCGATGACAAGCCAAGCAATTGTTTCATACTTTTAATGTTCTCAAACTTCTTCAATCTTCACGCAATATATGAGCGTGAGCCATGGATATAGCATTATAGGTGGAATAGAATGGTGGTTGTGGAGAAGACAAAAAGGAGAAGATAGTCTCACATCAACTAGGCATATCAACGGGCTATGGAGATGCCCATCAATAGATATCAATGTGAGTGAGTAGGGATTGCCATCCAACGGATGCACTAGAGCCATAAGTGTATGAAAGCTCAAAGAGAAACTAAGTGGGTGTGCATCCAACTTGCTTGCTCACGAAGACCTAGGGCATTTTGAGGAAGCCCATCATTTGAATATACAATCCAAGTTCTATAATGAAAGATTCCCACTAGTATATGAAAGTGACAACATAGGAAACACTCTATCATGAAGATCATGATGCTACTTTGAAGCACAAGTGTGGCAAAAGGATAGTAGCACTGTCCCTTCTCTCTTTTTCTCTCATTTTTTTATTTTTTATTTTTTTTATTTGGGCCTTCTCTTTTTTTATGGCCTCTTTTCTATTTTTTTTATTTGGGCTTCTTTGGCCTCTTTTATTTATTTATTTTCGTCTGGAGTCTCATCCCGACTTGTGGGGGAATCATAGTCTCCATCATCCTTTCCTCACTGGGACAATGCTCTAATAATGATGATCATCACACTTTTATTTTCTTACAACTCAAGAATTACAACTCGATTCTTAGAACAAAATATGACTCTATATGAATGCCTCCGACGGTGTACCGGGATGTGCAATGACTCATGAGTGACATGTATGAAAGAATTATGAACGGTGGCTTTGCCACAAATACGATGTCAACTACATGATCATGCAAAGCAATATGACAATGATGAAGCGTGTCATAATAACGGAACGGTGGAAAGTTGCATGGCAATATATTTCGGAATGGCTATGGAAAGGCCATAATAGGTAGGTATGGTGGCTATTTTGAGGAAGGTATATGGTGGGTTTATGGTACCGGCGAAAGTTGCGCGGTACTAGAGAGGCTAGCAATGGTGGAAGGGTGAGACTACGTTGTTGGAAATATGCCCTAGAGGCAATAATAAATTGGTTATTATTATATTTCCTTG
This sequence comes from Triticum urartu, assembly GCF_056163025.1. Taxonomy (NCBI): domain Eukaryota; kingdom Viridiplantae; phylum Streptophyta; class Magnoliopsida; order Poales; family Poaceae; genus Triticum; species Triticum urartu. The sequence goes on along the minus strand of NC_141873.1, from coordinate 590,968,480 downwards.
TTCATGATAATCGTTTATTATCCATGCTAGAATTGTATTGATAGGAAACTCAGATACATGTGTGGATACATAGACAACACCATGTCCCTAGTAAGCCTCTAGTTGACTAGCTCGTTGATCAATAGATGGTTACGGTTTCCTGACCATGGACATTGGATATCGGTGATAACGGGATCACATCATTAGGAGAATGATGTGATGGACAAGACCCAATCCTAAGCCTAGCACAAGATCATGTAGTTTGTATGCTAAAGCTTTTCTAATGTCAAGTATCATCTCCTTAGACCATGAGATTGTGCAACTCCCAGATATCGTAGGAGTGCTTTGGGTGTGCCAAACGTCACAACGTAACTGGGTGGCTATAAAGGTACACTACAGGTATCTCCAAAAGTGTTTGTTGGGTTGGCACGAATCGAGACTGGGATTTGTCACTCCGTGTAAACGGAGAGGTATCTCTGGGCCCACTCGGTAGGACATCATCATAATGTGCACAATGTGATCAAGGAGTTGATCACGGGATGATGTGTTACGGAACGAGTAAAGAGACTTGCCGGTAACGAGATTGAACAAGGTATCGGGATACCGACGATCGAATCTCGGGCAAGTATCGTACCGCTAGACAAAGGGAATTGTATACGGGATTGATTAAGTCCTTGACATCGTGGTTCATCCGATGAGATCATCGTGGAGCATGTGGGAGCCAACATGGGTATCCAAATCCAGCTGTTGGTTATTGACCGGAGAGTTGTCTCGGCCATGTCTGCATGACTTCCGAACCCGTAGGGTCTACACACTTAAGGTTCGATGACGCTAGGGTTATAGGGAAAGTATGTACGCGGCTACCGAATGTTGTTCGGAGTCCCGGATGAGATCCCGGACGTCACGAGGAGTTCCGGAATGGTCCGGAGGTAAAGATTGATATATAGGAAGTATGGTTTTGGCCACCGGAAGTGTTCCGGGCATCACCGGTAGTGTACCAGGACCACCGGAGGGGTCCGGGGGTCCACCAGGTGGGGCCACCAGCCCCGGAGGCCTACATGGGCCAATAGTGGGAAGGGACCAGCCCCTAGGTGGGCTGGGGCGCCTCCCACCAAGGCCCAAGGCGCCTCCAAGAGGGGAAGGGGGCAAACCCTAGGGCAGATGGGCCCTAAGGCCCACCCCAGGTGCGCCTCCCCCTCTCCCCCTTGTGGCCGCCACCCAGATGGGATCTGGGGGCTGCCGCCATCCCTAGGGAGGGAACCCTAGGTGGGGGCGCAGCCCCTCCCCTCCCCCTATATATACTTGAGGTTTGGGGCTGCCCAACACATGTGATTTGCTCTCCCTGTTGGCGCAGCCCTACCCCTCTCCCTCCTTGTCTCTCGTAGTGCTTGGCGAAGCCCTGCTGGAGTCCCACGCTCCTCCACCACCACCACGCCGTCGTGCTGCTGCTGGATGGAGTCTTCCCCAACCTCTCCTTCTCCCCTTGCTGGATCAAGGCGTAGGAGACGTCACCGGGTTGTACGTGTGTTGAACACGGAGGTGCCGTCCGTTCGGCACTAGGATCATCGGTGATTTGGATCACAACGAGTACGACTCCATCAACCCCGTTCACTTGAATGCTTCCGCTTAGCGATCTACAAGAGTATGTAGATGCACTCTCCTTCCCCTCGTTGCTAGATTACTCCATAGATTGATCTTGGTGATGCGTAGAAAATTTTGAATTTCTGCTACGTTCCCCAACATGCGTATAATCCATGGACTCAACATTAGTCATAAAGAACTCACATACTTATTGAAAAAATCTATTAGTTATAGAAACAAAGTACTACGTGCATGCTCCTAGGGGGATAGATTGGTAGGAAAATACCATCGCTCGTCCCCGACCACCACTCATAAGGAAGACAATAAATAAATAAATCATGCTCCGACTTCATCACATAACGGTTCACCATACGTGCATGCTATGGGAATCACACACTTTAACACAAGTATCTCTCAAATTCACAACTACTCAACTAGCATGACTCTAATATTACCATCCTCATATCTCAAAACAATCATCAAGTATCAAACTTCTCATAGTATTCAATGCACTTTATATGAAAGTTTTTATTATATCCCTCTTGGATGCCCATCATATTAGGACTAAATTCATAACCAAAGAAAATTACCATGCTGTTGAGGACTCTCAAAATAATATAAGTGAATCATGAGAGTTCATCTATTTCTATAAAATAAAACCACCATCGTGCTCTAAAAAGATATAAGTGAAGCACTAGAGCAACAACAAACTACTCCGAAAGATATAAGTGAAGATCAATGAGTAGTCGAATAAGTATGCAACTATGTGAAGACTCTCTAACATTTAAGGATTTCAGATCTTGGTATTTTATTCAAATAGCAATCAAAACTAAATAAAATGAAATGACGCTCCAAGCAAAACACATATCATGTGGCGAATAAAAATATAGCTCCAAGTAAAGTTACCGATGAACGAAGACGAAAGAGGGGATGCCTTCCGGGGCATCCCCAAGCTTAGGCTCTTGGTTGTCCTCGAATATTACCTTGGGGTGCCTTGGGCATCCCCAAGCTTAGGCTCTTGCCACTCCTTATTCCATAGTCCATCGAATCTTTACCCAAAACTTGAAAACTTCACAACACAAAACTTAACAGAAAACTCATAAGCTCCGTTAATATAAGAAAATAAATCACAACTTAGGTACTGTTGTGAACTCATTATAAATTCATATTGGTGTAATATCTACTGTATTCCAACTTATCTATGGTTCATACCCTCCGATACTACTCATAGATTCATCAAAATAAGCAAACAACACATCGAAAACAGAATCTGTCAAAAACAGAACAGTCTGTAGTAATTTGGATCAAACGTATACTTATGGAACTCATAAAATTCTCAAATAAATTGGTGGACCTGATTAATTTGTCTATTAATCATCTGCAAAAATAATTAACTCAATATCACTGTCCAATAAAAAATGGAAGCAAATCTCGTGAGCGCTAAAGTTTCTGTTTTTTACAGCATGATCGCAAAGACTTTCCCAAAGTCTTCCCAACTGTTCTACTTAGCACAAACACTAATTAAAAGCATAAAACCATATCTAAACAGAGGCTATATGAATTATTTATTACTAAACAGGAACAAAAAGCAAGGAACAAAAATAAAATTGGATTGCCTCCCAACAAGCGCTATCGTTTAATGCCCCTAGCTAGGCATGGTGAATTCAATGATGCTCACATAAAGGATAAGAATTGAAACATAAAGAGAGCATGATGAATAATATGACTAGCACATTTAAGTATAACCCACTTCCTATGCATAGGGATTTTGTGAGCAAACAACTTGTGGGAACAAGAATCAACTTGCATAGGAAGGTAAAACAAGCATAACTTCAAGATTTTAAGCATATAGAGGGGAAACTTGATATTATTGCAATTCCTACAAGCATATATTCCTCACTCATAATAATTTTTAGTAGCATCATGAATGAATTCAACAATATAACCAGCACCTAAAGCATTCTTTTCATGATCTACAAGCATAGAATTTGTATTACTCTCCACATAAGCAAAATTCTTCTCATTCAGAATAGTGGGAGCATCATAAGAGACTCGAATACTATAAATTGTTTCCACATTAAAAGAGTAATGTACAGAGAAGGGGTAATCATAATCATGACAAGCTTTATAAATATAATCATCACTACTTTTTATAGCATATGTTTCATCACAATAATCATCATAAGTAGCAACTTTGTTCTCATCATAATAAATTTGCTCATCAAAGCTTGGGGGACAAAAAATATCATCTTCATCAAACATAGCTTCCCCAAGCTTGTGGCTTTGCATATCATTAGCATCAAGGATATTCAAGGAATTCATACTAACAACATTGCAATCATTCTCATCATTCAAATATTTAGTGCCAAACATTTTATAGATTTCTTCTTCTAGCACTTGAGCACAATTATCCTTTCCATCATACTCACGAAAGATATTAAAAAGGTGAAGCGTATGAGACAAACTCAATTCCATTTTTTTATAGTTTTCTTTTATAAACTAAACTAGTGATAAAATAAGAAACTAAAAGACTCGATTACAAGATCTAAAGATATACCTTCAAGCGCTAACCTCCCCGGCAACGGCGCCAGAAAAGAGCTTGATGTCTACTACACAACCTTCTTCTTATAGACGTTGTTGGGCCTCCAAGTGTAGAGGTTTGTAGGACAGTAGCAAATTTCCCTCAAGTGGATGACCTAAGGTTTATCAATCCGTAGGAGGCATAGGATGAAGATGGTCTCTCTCAAGCAACCCTGCAACCAAATAACAAAGAGTCTCTTGTGTCCCCAACACACCCAATACAATGGTAAATTGTATAGGTGCACTAGTTCGGCGAAGAGATGGTGATACAAGTGGTATATGGATGGTAGATAAAGGTATTTGTAATCTGAAATTATAAAAACAGCAAGGTAACTAATGATAAAAGTGAGCACAAATGGTATTGCAATGCGTTGAAACAAGGCCTAGGGTTCATACTTTCGCTAGTGCAAGTTCCCTCAACAATACTAACATAATTGGATCACATAACTATCCCTCAACATGCAACAAAGAGTCACTCCAAAGTCACTAATAGCGGAGAACAAACGAAGAGATTATGGTAGGGTACGAAACCACCTCAAAGTTATTCTTTCCAATCAATCCGTTGGGCTATTCCTATAAGTGTCACAAACAGCCCTAGAGTTCGTACTAGAATAACACCTTAAGACACAAATCAACCAAAACCCTAATGTCACCTAGATACTCTAATGTCACCTCAAGTATCCGTGGGTATGATTATACGATATGCATCACACAATCTCAGATTCATCTATTCAACCAACACAAAGGACCTCAAAGAGTGCCCCAAAGTTCTACCGGAGAATCACGACGAAAACGTGTGCCAACCCATATGCATAGGTTCATGGGTGGAACCCGCAAGTTGGTCACCAAAACATACATCAAGTGAATCACGTGATATCCCACTGTCATCACAGATATGCACGGCAAGACATACATCAAGTGTTCTCAAATATTTAAAGACTCAATCCGATAAGGTAACTTCAAAGGGGAAACTCAATCCATTACAAGAGAGTAGAGGGGGAGGAGAAACATAAGATCCAACTATAATTGCAAAGCTCGTGATACATCAAGATCGTGTCAAATCAAGAACACGAGAGAGAGAGAGAGATCAAACACATAGCTACTGGTACATACCCTCAGCCCCGAGGGAGAACTACTCCCTCCTCGTCATGGAGAGCACCGGAATGATGAAGATGGCCATCGGAGAGGAGTTCCCCCTCCGGCAGGGTGCCGAAACGGGTCTAGATTGGCTTTCGGTGGCTACGGAGGCTTCTAGCGGCAGAACTCCCGATCTATTGTGCTCTCGGATGTTTTAGGGTATATGGAGATATATAGGCGGAAGAAGTACGTCAGGGGGGGCACGAGGGGCCCACGAGGGTGGAGGGCGCGCCCTAGGGGGGGTGGGTGCGCCCCCTACCTCGTAGCTCCCTCGTTTCTTTCCTGATGTGCACTCCAAGTCCATCAGGTTGCTTTCCTTCCAAAAATAAGTTCCGTGAAGTTTCAGGTCAATTGGACTCCGTTTGATTTTCCTTTTCTTCGAAACCCTAAAATAGGCAAAAAAAACAAAAACTGGCACTGGGCTCTGGGTTAATAGGTTAGTCCCAAAAATGATGTAAAAGTGTATAATAAAGCCCATAAACATCCAAAACAATAGATAATATAGCATGGAGCAATAAAAAATTATAGATACGTTGGAGACGTATCATGTGGTGGTCGAAACCCAACTCTCTCCGGCGATCCGTCGAATCCTATGGTTGAAAGATGCCCTTTTCTTATCCCCCCGACCACGATGCTACATGGGAGGCAGTGCAACTTTAGTGCGAAGTCCATGGCTTGTAGTTGTGGAGTGCTCGTTGGACAAATTATTCATCCCCGACGTTGGCTTGCTTCATTCTGTACGGTTGTTGTTTCAGACACAGTTGCAATTTCTTTCCCAATTGGTAGCCTCTTAGCATAAATTAGGGGCAATTTGTTTTTTTTTAGTTTGAGTCATGTGGTTTGATGCTATGTACCACTGCTTGATAATAAATGAGGCATTTGTGTTCTTGGGAGCACTCCCCATGTTAAAAAAAATATACTAAGTCTAAAGCGCCGTCAAAGCGACCTAGCAATGTCGAATGATTATGGAGAGACCGGGAGAGAAGCACTAGGTAAGACGAGCTCCGCGGACATGGGAATGCCTACCCCGCATCGGTGTCAAAAGACAACCCCGACTCTTTTTCATTGCATACGGATTTTTAAATTCATGAAAAAATTAAAAAGGAAAATATAGGCATGGGTTCACATGCATAAAAAGGATATACTAACTGCCAGTGCCTAGCAAAACACACAGACACACACACAGAGCAAGTGAATAGTACATGAAACTGTTCCCTCAACTATACCCCTTCCTCATTGGTGAAATTTTGCAAGAGCCTAGCTGTACCCACCAACTTTTGAACACGTTTTCTTGTTCTTAGAAGAGCTTTACACAACATATAAGATGGATGTATGTATTCACCTATATAAAAGGGTCATATTGGATAAAGCTGGATGCGATGACAATGTCGATGCAAATTCGATGACTTTTGTGGCGCGCTTGGCATTTGCCTCCGTCGGAGATACGGCCAAAATCAAGTGTTGATGTAGGTTTCGATATCGCCGTTTGTTTGTTTGTTTGTTTGTTTGTTTGTTGAGATATGAAGCATGTCTAGACATGTATGGCGACACAGATGCAGGGAAAAGAACATGGACACATGATGAATGAATCTTCAGCACGGAAAAGAAAGGCGACGCCCTGACGCTCAAGCCAGGGTGGACGCCGGCCGGGGAGAGAAGGGTTTTTTGTTGGTTACATTTTGGTTTTGGGGATTGGATGATGGGTTCTAGTTGAAATTTGTACTACGTGGGAGTAGTAGTATGTTTGTTTTGTTTTTCATTTGCAGTGGTGTTGTGTGTGGATGAGGATCCCATGTCATCCCAGCCCCAGCACACACACACACACTGTTGGTGGTGGTGGGCGTGGCCGTCTCCTCCACCAGACGGACCTCACCAGAGCGGAGCAGAGGCAGAGACCACCTCTCCCTTTCTTCCTCCTCCTCCTCCGCTTTTCCCCTCCTCCTGCTCCGTCCCCGGGCCGCGGCCGGCAGATATTTCTCCCCAACCGATCCGAATCCCGCTCGCCGCCCGATCCCGCTGCCCCCGTGCTCCGCGGCCCGGTCCGGAGACCCCGAAAAATCCGCCCTTTTCCCCTCCTCCTCTTCTTCTTCTTCTTCTTGATTCGGAGATCTCCTCTCCGTCCCCTCTCCCTCCCTCCCTCCCTCCCACCCTCTCTCTCCCTCCCCCGGCCGAGCGATGATGGCGTCCTAGCTAGTTGTCTAGCTGGCCGCGATGAGGAGGGCCGGCGGCAAGGACGGCGGGGAGGACAAGGTCATGGGCCCGCTCTTCCCCAGGCTCCACGTCAACGACACCACGCTCAAGGGCGGCGGCCCGCGCGCGCCGCCCCGCAACAAGATGGCCCTCTACGAGCAGTTCAGCGTCCCCTCCCAGCGCTTCGCCGCCAACGCCGCCAACACCGCCCCAGCCGCCGCCCACCGCCCCGCCGCCAGCTACGCCGCCGTCTCCTCCGCCTCCGCCGGACAGGTATCCCTTCCTTCCTTCCTCCCACCCATCTTCTCCTTTTCTTTCTTTTTTGCCTCTATGTATGCACGTATATATTTTTAGCCTGTCCGCTGATTGGATTGGATTGGATTGGATTGGATTGAAACCTAGATGCCGCCTGCCATGGCCGCCGGCGGTTGCTTCAGCAGCAGTGCAGTGGGGGCTTCACAGTGTCAGTGTTAGACTAGGATGCCTCTATTGGCTTGGCCGGCATGTCGTCTCGCCTTGCCGCTCGCTCTATTGATGCTCTTTTGATGTATGTATGTATGCGAATTTAGCGACACACGCATGGTTGTATGATTACGAGTGCCGTGAGATGCTTACGATGTACGTATGGTTGGCTCTCGACGAGTGATTCTTTATCTGTTAGATACCTTGCGTTGATTATCGCTTTCCGGAGTTTGGCAGTTTTCTTTTCTGAACGCTAGTGCAGTGACGGTTATGGGGCGCATCCGGGTACATGGTTGATGATTCCCACGATAGGCATCAGGGATGTGGAATTGGAAGATTGTCTGTCACTTCTGTTTGCACTTGCACACAGCAAAGATGATGAGTTTTCAGTGAGACACGACTGGGCAATGTCTTCATTTGTAATTGTATCCTAGAGTACATTCTTTTAAACTACTACTTATTACTAACTTGCGCCTTTTTCTTGTAGATTGGTGGGATCGACAGACCTCTCTTTCCATCATTTTGTGTGCCTTCAAACGAACCTGTGCGTTTGCCCGAACACATCAAGACCAACTCGAGTGGGCGGGATGGCCATGCTACATCTGGGAGGCTTTCCACCCTGCTTAAGAGCAAGGACGCCTATGCTGCAGGATCGACTGCTGAGTGTAGTAGTTCACAGCGTAGAGACAATAACAGCAACAACAACAACAACACGAAGAATTCTTCTGGGAAGAAGTTGACTCACGATGATGATTTTACGGTTCCTTCTGTCTTCTGCTCTGGAGTGCGCCCTCGCTCCAACCATGAGGAAGTGAGGATCCAAGAGAATTCCACACCCTTCCCAGCTACAAGTCCGTATAAGAGTGGGCCTACGCTGTCCAAACCAACTGCAAAATTTCCCAACACCGACAAGAGGTACCTGGAAGGAAGGAACGCGTCGGACACGAGATCAATGGACTCTCCAAGTATTATCAGGGACAAAGCACCAGCAAACACAACGACAAACTTTTTGGAAGCTGAAGAGAGGACTTCATCATTTCAATTTTCTGCAGAGAAGACAATGGGTAAAAGAGACGACAAAGGCTCTTCGTATAGTAGGGTAAAAGAGACGAGCAGTATAAATGTTTCTGATAAGCAACATTCCCGAAACGAGGGGCATCAGGCTAGAACAAGGAATGAGAATGCTGCTGAGTCTCAGAATGCTCCAAAGGCTGGAAATGGGCCATACTCTACTGACATCGCATGCAACGGCGCTTCTAAACTGTCGGAGAAAGGCCTAAGAGAGACTGGTGAAAAGAGAAAAAGATCAACCGGACATCACGATGTGCAGAGGGATGATTCCTCGGATTCCTCTGTGGAATCTCTGCCAGATCTGGAGATCTCTCCAGATGATGTTGTCGGTGCTATTGGTCCAAAGCATTTCTGGAAAGCAAGAAGAGCTATCGTCAAGTAAGTATTCACCACTTAGGTCTTGTCCTTTCTGTCTTCGTGTTTTTGAAAGGTCTGTGTGCACATAAGCTTGGTGCTCAGCAAATGAGCCAGGCAGTCGAGCGGATTAGATCTTCCCATTTATACATGCTGTATCATCTCAAATCACCCTACTGTACACATGCAAACACAAACACGCATGCACATTTGTCATGTGCATTCTATGAACATCTCTTTTCCTTTTTGACAGACTGATGCTTAAATGTAGTACTCCCATCCATTCCAAAATATAAGGTATTAGTTTTTTCAAAAGTCAAACATGTGCATGTTTGACCAAGTTTTTAGAAAAAAGTGTCAATATATACAATAACAAATTTGTATCATTGGATCCATGACGGAAAGTATTTTTGTATTTTATTTTATTTTGTATTGTAGATGTCGATATTTTATTCTATAATCTTGGTCAAACATACATAAGTTAGACTTGCACGAAAACTGATGCACCTTATATTCTGGAAGGAGGGAGTATCTCTCTTAATCACTATAACTTCCTTTCTTGTTTTGTAATCACTTTTCTTTGAACTCTATACAGTCAGCAGCGGGTTTTTGCTGTCCAAGTGTTCGAGCTGCATCGACTGATCAAAGTGAGTCTGCGCCACCAAATATATAGTAGCCTGTGATTCTTACTCGCCACAAGCGGGCGGTTAGCTTATTGATGTATTTTGTGTTGGGAGGCTGATATAGCCATGTTATGTATGTGCTTGCAAGCAGGTGCAGAAGTTGATTGCAGCATCTCCACACCTACTTATTGAAGGGGATCCGTGCCTTGGCAGTGCCCTGGTGACAAGCAAGAAGAAGACGGCTGCAGCCAATGTGGAAAAGCAGCTTCTATCAGCTAAAAGCAAAGACGACGATGATGCACAGCTTACCCTGCAGCAGGCGGAGTACTCGAAAGACAACACTGAAGGAAACCAGGCTTCACCATCTCAAGACAATGATGTAGTCGAGGTCCGGCATGAGAACCAAGCTGCATCAAACGGTGCGGTTAGCAGTAACCCTCCTGCTATGCCTGCTCCTCCCGACAACAAGCAGAACAACTGGTGTGCTCCTCCGCCTCAGAATCAGTGGCTCGTTCCCGTCATGTCTCCGTCGGAAGGGTTCGTCTACAAACCATACACAGGGCCGTGCCCCCCGGCAGGAAGCATCTTGGCCCCGTTTTACGCAAGCTGTGCTCCTCTGAGCCTGCCATCTACAGCTGGGGAATTCATGAATTCTCCATACGGCATCCCTATGCCTCACCAGCCGCAGCACATGGGCGTCGGCGGCCCACCAGCCATGCCCCCGATGTACTTCCCGCCTTTCAGCGTGCCAGTGATGAACCCAGTGGTCTCATCCTCCGCAGTGGAGCAGGTGAGCCGCGTGGCCGCAGCGCGACCCAACACTCATGTCGAGCACCACTCAAGGAGCTCGTGCAACATGAGGAACGAGGCCGTGTCGGCCGGCGGCGTCTGGAGGTTCCACTCGTCCCGCGGCAGCGAGCTGCAAGGGAGCAGCGCCGCCAGCAGCCCTTTTGACAGGCAGCAGGGCCAGGGCGAGGCGAGGGGCCCTGCCGCGGCCGCACCTGCGGCGCCCCTCCCTACGTCGTCGGCCGGGAACGGGAACGCGGCCCAGCAACCCCAGGTCTCCTCGGGCAGCCAGGAGAACCCGGTGGCGGCAGCGGCCCGTGTGATCCGGGTGGTCCCGCACACAGCGCGCACCGCGTCAGAGTCGGCGGCGCGCATCTTCCGGTCGATCCAGATGGAGAGGCAGCAGAACGGCCCGTGACCGAGCGACCGCATGCGGTGGTTGGCCGGCACAAAGAAAGAAAGGAAGGAAGAAAGCTTAGCCAATTAGCGCTTGGGAGTATGTTGTTATTTTTGAGCAGGCAGGCAGCAAGCAAATAGCATTCCTATATATTTGTCCCTCGGTGTCGGTAAAAGCGAATTTTTGGCGACTGTAAATATGCAAAGCAAAGCAGGACTTGCCAGAACAGAATGAGTGCTGGTTGGGCAAAGCAGGACTTGTATCTATCAATCTATCTATCTATTTATGCCAGAATGAAAACTGTAACTGTTAGTGTTAGGTGTATGTATGTCTCAGGCAAAAAGAAGTGAAACCTGGGAGTGATGGCTCTGCTATATTATCTATGTATGTGCAGCTATAGTGCCTGCTGATATCTTATAAAAGAAATTTGGTATGTTTCTTTTTTTGCCCATTGTGTACTGTATTGTTTATTTTTGTATATTGGGCCAACCTGCCAGATGATTATTGCCAACCCCAGGAAGTGAGCCAATACCTTACTGTTACAGTTTTAAATTTGTGTTTGAACTTGGATTTGCAAATGCTGAAAGTAGCATATTGTATTTGAGAGTTTTTTTACAACTTCCAAACACAGTTACCACATTTTGATTTGTATGACAGGTTAGATGTAGACTAAACGAATTGTTCTGTCATTTATTATTTTCTAGTGAAAGGGAATGCGATTCTTATTCCAACCTAACAATAATAATACTAGTTTGTAGCTTCTCAAGTCATTTATATACATGAAAAACACATTAGTTATTCTTCTTCCCATAAAAACAACATAGATTTTATAACACATCAGATTCAAAATTCACCCATGGAATAAAAACACTCTCAGAAAGGAAGATCTGCTCCCATCAAAAAAAGAAAAAAGGAAAAAAAAAAAGGAGCATCTGCTTTCTCACTATATTGGATTGATTCAACAAGAATAAAACATTCGCCGCCGTGACACAAGGCGATGTGCGTAAAGCTTGCGATAAAAAAAAAGAATCGACTGGCACTCTATTCTGTACCGAAAACTCAAAACACAAAGATTGTTTTGCTACGACACACTTCATCTGTTATATCTACACACACACACACACTACTAGGCTAGCACCACAGCAATGCCCAAAAAGGCTGGCTCTCTGTTATTGCACCGCCTCCTGCGAATCACTCCTGTTCCTGCGACCGAAACCGCACCTACACACAAACTCAGGGACCGGACCCTCGGCCCCGGCGACCCAGGGATGCGCGGCCACGGCCTGCAGGGTCATACGATCTCCCGGATCTGCGAGGAAAGCACAAACGACACCACTGTTAACACAGCAAGCACACCTTCATTGCAAAATAGAAAAACCCTGCAAGGAACACCTTTGTAGAGCAGCCTCTGCATCAAGTCGGCGAGCTGGGGGCTCGTGTCGCCGGGTATTTCCACCGGATCATTGGCGATCTGTCCCACAGCAGCGGAGCGACCTTGGTGAGTCTATGCGGTAGGTAAACTGAGAAGGGAGTAACGTATATTTCGCACCTTGTCGTAAGTTTCCTGCAGAGTTTCTCCAAGGAATGGATATTTCCCGGTGATCATGCAATACAGGGTAACACCGACTGCCCATGTATCAGCTGTTCTGCCATGGTAGGCTGAACCTGCAGCAGAAGGGAGGCGGAAAATTGTTCATCACATTAAGCAAGCTCATGCCATGGCCAGAGAATATTTTAGCAACTTCTTATATTTATTGGCATCACACCCACAACCCAAGCCCTTTGGTTGCTTACAGTTGTTTGGGGCTATGGGTTTGTTTATCTTTATCTGCTGCAGTTATGCAATCATTTAGCTGTGGAAACACCTACAGCACCATGCTACCAATATTCCAAAAACCACTGGTGTTGTACTTCAGATGGATACTTTGGTAACTGGCTGATTGTGCGTGCCGCCTTTTATACCTTGACAGCACTCTGGTGCAGTGAAAACTGGAGTACCCGGAGACCTCCAAAGCATATCATCGTCATCCTGCAGCATAATCAAGTACCCCAATGTGTAAAGCACCAAGCTAGGAGGCTCGACAACCCTACTAAAAATGGTTTACAACACTGAATCATCAGACTACATTGTCTACTCGACTAATGTTCAAAATTCCCAGAGTAAGTGACAATATCGTTCACGTATGCAATTTGCAATCTTAGATTTTATACAAGAACAAATTGTGAAGCCCAAGATTATATACTTTGCTAGACTAAAAAACTTCACCCTGCCAGTGAGAATAAATTTACTGGCATAAATAAAAAATACAACTACAATATTAAAAAAGGACCTCAAATATCTGGCTAACACTGAAGTCCCCTATCTTCACATTGCCAGTACTTGTGACCAAGAGGTTGTCTGGTTTAATATCACCATGAATAATGTTCTGCATAAAAACACAAGAAAAATAAGTTTTGTATCAAGCACACAGTGCAAAATTTGTGACATGGAATGTAAACTATTGGTAGAAACCTATTCCGGCGATCCATTATGTACCAAAGTGTGTGCACAAACACATATACTGAATTAGAATTCAACGGTGGAATATGCCAACTACGAATAAGTGAGCTTCATATGGCAACAGACAAATCATGCTTTGATGCATATCGCCGCCCTAACTATTTATTAGATGCCACATTTATATGTAAATACAATCAGAAAAGTATATTTAAAACCATAAACAAGACCACAAGCATTATACTCTAGAAGAAAGCAGGTTTCACATCTCCCCTGTTTTCTGTCATTGGCTTTAAATAGGACTCTGGTTTTCTCTGCAAGAAACTCAACAATCAAGCACTGTACTAAGAAATATGGAAGCTGAAAGCTCAACCCTAAACGTTCCTACGAAAGCAGCAAGCATACCATTCATACGCAAGTCGGTACATTTGACTGATATATTATGCCTCCTAAAGCATGAGGTGAGCATTGATTATAAAACCCAGGCTAATGTTTGCCTGTGCAATCAGGTAGCTCGGAGACAGAACAACTCAGTCAGTAGCTAAGCAAACATGGACTTAACAGTTTAACACTATGAACAGAAAATCTGTCTACTAAGATAATTTACGCCGACCATTTGAGCTTGCTGGTCAGCTTCACGCCAACATAACTAGGTTCAGTGGAAGGGAAAAAATATGTGAAAGCTAAAACATGCTGCTTCAAATAATGATTGTCTAACAAACTTAGAGCTCTTCAAATATCTTTGTTGAAATTTCTATTTGACATGATCAAAGTGCTAATAAAATAGACACTGTTATTATATTATTAGCACAGAATTAACCATGATGAACCATTCCTTGGTGAAGAGTTTAAAAAGTCTTACATGAGAGTGAAGATACATAACACCAGAGACAATGTCCCGCAAGTACTTCCTGGAAGTAGCTTCTCCTAAACCTATGCTGTTATTGCACACCATTTTCCCCTCAACATACTCAAGAACTGCCAATGGGAAGGGAAAAGAGTAAATTGCAATCGTGTAAAATAACGACCAAGATGACAACAAGCCTGCTAAAATAGCGCCATGTTAGAATAATAAAGCAAAACAACGAGAGCAACAATAAATACCCATGTAGAATTTATCTGTGTTTGGGTCGTCAATCACCTCAATGAGATTTACTATATTGGGATGATCCAACATTTTCATGAGGGATACCTGTATCCGATGCAATAAAAGGGTAGCTAATTAGAGAACTTGGAAAACAAATACGGTAGTTGATTCTCAAGTAAAAACAGGATGCGGTACACTGTATATATGCAACATTTGACAAATGCTACTAATAATATGCTTCTGCCTTTTGACAGAAAGATAACTGAATTTTTTAGTACAGTTATTATATAGTGGTGATGGCAAAATCCTTTGGAGCATCCCAAGGCAAATTTAGCACAATTCAGCTTCTTGATAACAAACATCAGAGCCAGTGAAACTAAAGCGAAGGAAAATGGTCACAGGTAATATTGAAATAAACAAAAAAAGACGCATACTAAATGGGTGCACAATCCCAAATAGATTTCTTCTGTAGCTGTAAATAATGTGTGCCTATAGAGAAAGTACTAACAGTATTTATATCTTCAAAGCTCAGACAAGTACATTCCCAGAGAACTTTGCACACGCCATAACAACACAGCAAAGTGACAGGTCTTATAGAGGGAAATACTAGTTTAACAAAGAGTTACTCACTTCCCGAAGAACATCTGTCATGGCCGTTTCTGACCGCACAACACGCACTTTCAACATGTAGGGTTTACTCAACACCTGAAATAGATAGAGTTCCGTCAAGTAGACATAGATAGCACTGTGCAGCGGGTGCAGAAAGAAATGTCGAAACCACCTACCTTTATTGCATATAACCTTCCGTCCTTGATGTTTCGGTATTTAACCTTGTTTGTTTAGAATTAGAATGAAATCAAAGGAGAGGTAATCAGCGAGGGAAGTAGTGGTACATAAATAGGTAGCAGCACACTTGACAAGGGTCTGTTGTTGTTATTACCACTTTGCCATAGCTCCCAGCACCAATCTTGCCTAGGTGAACATACTGGTTGATCATCTTACAGCCGGTTGTTTCGTCCTAAGGCAATGCCAAAAGGAGAAGAGGGGAGTGATGATTATACTTGTCAATTCAAAAGATAAAAAGGGAAAAAAATGCTCTCATACAAGCCATGAACCATTGATTGACTAGGCACGCAACGGGCATGGCATTGCTATCAAATCAAAACCTGGTCAAGTTGTTGGATAACTTGGCAGAAGAGTGAGCGATGGCCACATTGCGCTCTTGGTCTAAAGATAATCCATGTGCGCTACCAACTACGTCCAGCGGATCATGTGTGATCGATTGTCAACGGATGGAAGGATTGATTGCTTTGTGACCAACCATTGGAGAAATGAAATGAATGAACGGGTAAAAAAAACAGAGTTGTTGTTGATGGCCACATTGTATGTACAACCTCCGTTTCAGTTTACAAGTCTTGCGCGTATACTTAGGTTACCAATTTTAACACCCTAATATAAACTATATAACACAAAAATTATATCTTTTGAAAGTAGAAACTCCGAAGTTTATGTTGGTATATTTTTTTGTAATATATGACTTGTATTAGGTTGGTCAAATTAACGACCTAGGGGTACGCGCATGCCCTGTAAACTGAGAGAGAGGTAGTACTCTTGGTCTACAAATAATGGGCTCCATGTTACGGCGCTCAGCGGCTAAATTCACCAACGGAGCGGAAGGATTTATTTGTAGGGACAAACCATTGGAGAAATGAAAACAGAGTTGTTGGTGGTGTTAATGAGCTTACCTCTGAGCGGAAGAGCTTCCTGGTGTCCCTGACGAGGCTGTCCCTGCAGGCGAAGCCGTTCCGGACCCGGGAGAGTATGATGTCCTCGGACCGCTTGCGGGGCGGCTCGTCGTCGCCGTCGCTCTGGCGGAGGAGGTAGTCCTCCTCTTCCCTCTCGTAGAAGCTCCTGCTCTCGTCGCCGAGGAAGCTGCTGCTGTTGTCCCCGGCGTAGAAGCTGCCGCCGTCGCTGGACCTCGGCAAAAGCAGGACCTTGGACGGCGCGCCGTCGCTGTCTCCGGCGGCGGGGCGGTGGTGCAGCTTGCTGAGGAAGCCGAAGCAGCTGCAGCAGCAGCAGCTCATCCTGGTGGTCTGAATGGGCGGCCGGCGGCGCGGATCTGGCTGCCTGCTGGCGTGTGAGAAACCCTAGCCTGGCCTGGGCGCAGGGGAAAGGAACAAAACACAAGGAATTTCGTTTTTGTTTGCCAAAATTTGGGCAAAACCAAACAAATTTCATTTCTTTATTTTTATTTTTATTTTTATTGTTTTTGTTTTTGTTTTTGTTTTCGTTACAACAACAACAACAACAACATCGGGAATGAGGACAGTTCTGACGATAAAGACTCCTGAACTTACGCCCGGGGCTCGGATATTTATTCGGCCAAAAGCTATTACTAGTTTTACTTCAGAGATGCTAAAGCACACAAGACCTTCAAATGGCTCTCGAAATCCTCGGCAACAATGAAAATCAAGGTATTCGGATGACTACTGCTCTCGAATCGACTAAACACCAGAAATATACTTAAATGAAAACACTATCACGGTGGAGATAACTATAGATGTATTTTGTGTGGGCAGCCTGATGAAGAAACCCTCGAACACATGATGTTTATATGCCAATTCAGTGCTACTTGCTAGACCACCTTATAAATATCTAATGGACTGACAATGAAGATAAACTGCAATGGATCCAAGATGCCAAAAACAGCTGGAATAACCCCATGTTCATGAAGATCTTCCTTTACGTCGCTTGGAGCTTATGAAAAGAAAGAAACATCTAACATTTCCATGATATGGACCCCACGGTTGCCTCGTGGGCCAGAAGATTTAGGAAGGATTTCTCCTTTCTCACACAGGGTTAGAGAAAAACATAGAGGGTTTTTATCCTCTTTCTTGCTAGCTTTTGTACATCCTTAGTCATCTCTTACTAGTCTCATTTACCCTCCTTTTTGCACACCTACAAAGTGAGTTAACAGAAAGTAACGGCCTATCACATGTAAAGTGTAACGCTTTATTATTTTAATATAACACAATAGAAGCCTCTTATACTGTATTCAGAGTAACAACAACAACAACAACAATAACAACAACAACAACAACAACAACAACAACAACAACAACAACAACAACAACAAAAGACCATGAATGATCGAATATAAAACTAGAATGAAGAGCATTGTAAAATTATACTTTTGAACCGAACAATGACGTCAAGGGCATCTTCGATTGAAGACGAAACAATGCCGTTGTGCCTAAAGGAAAAAAAAAAACAGTCGTGTTCAGAGCACTTTGGGCTAAGATTGCTACTCCAACATGTGATGTATGTGCAGATGGTAATTAATTTTTAGCCCCATAAATGATGCAAATTTGCATCACCTAACCAAAATGTTGTGGTGTGAGCCCACGCTGAAACCTCCACGCCCCGTGATTTTGTCCGATTCTCGCCGAAGTCACCACTCCTGCGCCCCCCACCGCCGTCGTGGAAGGTCGAAAGACATTGCCGTCAATTTCGGTCGTTGCCCCGCCCCCACTACCGCCCAAGATGGTTGTCACCTCACCACTATCGGCCGTCGAGGTCAATTAGCGGCTAGACGACCTCCAATCAAGCTGGCCCGACCATCGTTGAGTTGATGTTCGGAGCTCAGAGCTCGGGCGGCACACCGCCACCAGAGTTGGCCGCACCCCCGGCCCCCCTCCGTCCCACATGAAAAGTCTATATTTGCCGAAAAAGGCTTCCGCCCCGCTTTATATATAGAGCACGATCCACAGCAACTCGGTACAAATGCACGCCACCATAACACATGCACACATCCAAGATAGGATACAAAGATGCTGAACGCAGCAACACCTCCCCTAACACTACAATAGCCACCGGGGTCCTCCGCCATGAACACGCCACTACGATGAGATGAAGCGGGGCGGCGGCCCTGGTGGTGGTAGCGCGGTGATGCCGTAGATATTGTGTACTCTATAAAAAAGCAGAACATATACTCCATAGTCAATTAGAGTGTGGCAAGTATATATGAAGTATGTACTACAGGAGTACGCACCCTCCTTAACTGGGGGAACATGTCGTACGTGAGTATCTACCCTCCCTCCATAGTCCATTGATGTTTGGAGTATGAAGAGGAGGAGTATGTCAACGTAATATGGTAGTATGTAAAAAAAACTCATGATTGGAGTATAAAGTATAGAGTATATGTAACTTACTCCCTTCGTCTGAAAATATTTGTCATCAAAATAGATAAGAATGGATGTATCTAAAACTAATATACATCTAGATACATCCCCTTTTATTCATTTTGATGACAAGTATTTCCGGACGGAGAAAGTACTTGAGTACTAGTATCTAATGTGAAGTGAAGCAAAAAAAATGTAAGTAGTATGAAAAACATCTTTACTTTATAATAGAGAGCAGCTGGTGCATACAAATCGGTATGAAGTACATAATGTGTATGTAAATGTTGCACACTTCTTTATCAGAGATGGTTGTTGTTTTGGTACATTGATTCTTTGGGGTCTTAACATGATGACTTTCTGACTGTCCACTACAACACGGTTTGCCCGGTTGTGGTTAAAATGAGACGATTACGACAATGTGCTGTCGACTCGCTCCGGTCCTTATAATCGTGGCTAGATGTTCTACGGGCATGAATATAAGTTATGTTGGTACTTATGTTCTTTGTATTGTTATGATGTTTGATGAATAAATTAAAAGTTTTTTTTGAAATAAATTATATAGACATGACATAAGACTAGCTTGCATCATGGGAGATAGCAACCAACGACGGTTTTGTGACTTTATCTTGTACGTAGTTGACCCGCCGTTTGGCCTCGTGCATGGAGGAAAGTAAGAATGTTTTTGTAGGTTGATTTTGGTATTTTGGTTTTTTTTTTGCGAAAGTTTAGTTGGATCTGACTTCATCCGAAAGTATTTTGAGATCTAACCCTTTTTCTATCTCACGATGGTGATAGGGTGTAACAGCCTACCGCTAAGGCTCTTGGCGGTAGGGGTGCATGCTCTACCGCAGAAAAGAATCTAAATATCAAATACAGTGTGTGTATTCACCTATCGCCAGGCGCATCAGCGGCAGGGCTACATATGCTACCATCAGCCTGTTTAGCAGTAGGGCAGCACCGTGCTGATGTGGATAAATTGCCTACCTCCAGGGTCCTTGACAGTAGGCGATTATATCCTACTGTCATCGACCTTGGTGGTCGCAAAAAGGTTAGATTCTGAAATACTTTCAGATGGGGTCAGATCTGGATAAACTTTAGCAAAAGGGTCAGAACACGAAAATCGGCCTCTTGTGCATGAAGGCCATGCGTGCATGTCTAATAACGTACTAGATTTTTACTCCACTTATTAGATTTTTGTCAAATCAAACTTTTCAAAGTTTGACCAAATCTATATTAAAAACATCAACATCTACAAGACCAAATATATACTATGAAACTACATTTTACAATGAATCAAACAATATTAATTTGGCAATGTGAGTGTTGATACTTTTTTTCCTATAAATTTAGTTAAAATAAAGATGCTCTGACTTTGGACAAAGCTTATATGTAGACTAAAAAGGACCTAAGAGAGTATCATGTCCGCCAGCCTGCAAATTGACAAATAAGGCCCTGATAGGATTGACGTTTCACACGGCCATACCCCTGTAAAATACACAGACCACCTCCATCTTTTCTTTTGCATGATAATATGTGTTTTATTCATATCACAAAGATTAAAGTACAAATCACATAAAGATCGACATGAAAACACTGGAAAGACAGCAGAACGTCTCTAAGCTTGATACCAACGACTGTCACCTGCCTCCGGCATCACCATAGCAGCCAGCGAAAGAAAAATGACGGATCACCTTTTTACCCGAGCTCGACGCGGCTCCATCGTTGATATGCAGCTTTGCAGACCTCCAAGGTGGCTCGCCAAAGACGAAGCCATTACCGTTGAACGAATCATACTGGGGCAACACCCTGGACACGCCATCGAACTCCAGATCCGACACCCTACATGACTAAGACGTTGGAGGAGGAAACCATACCTCCATCCACGAACCACGAGCCTAGCGCACGTTCCATCTTCCAAATGTCGTCGATGCAGACCACAATCTGCATCTACTTCTTGACTACTTCCCAAGCTCCGCGCCGACATTGGAGCAGACACCGTCGCAATGGCGGAGCCCGAGGACACATGTCCACCACAAGAATGTCGACGCCGCCACGACATCTCTGCTTGAACAGACTGGTTTCCCAGATCCTTCACCGACAATAGAGATGATCGCCTCGCCAGAGAAGAATCCGGAGCTTCTTTATTCAGCATCACCGTTGCCGCCGTCAAAGCCAAGACGTCGAACAATCCAAAACCCTAACCTTCTTGGACCCTAAAACCTAAAGCTAAAATGATCCACACGCATGGGATCTGACGACCCCCCTCACCACCGACGACCAAAAGGTCGCCAGCGGAGGAGAGCCCTAGCTACATGCATCAGTGTTAGATCCAAGCCCTAGCTACATGCATCAGCGTTAGATCGATTCGATTCTTCTCCTGGTTTGGTTTGAATTCCGCCATTCCTGGAGTCGTCTCCTCCCTCCAGCCCCGCTTCCACCTCTCCCTCCGCCCTCCACCTCCTCGGCCACGGCCAGGCCAGTAGTGCGTCCATCCCCTACTGTTGCTGCTGCTGGAGTTTGTCTGCTTCTTCCCTGAACTGCTGCTTCCCTTCTCTTTGCTGCTCAGGTGAATTTCCTGCACATCAGCAGACATGCATGAAAAACAATAATGTAAATATACTGTAATTGACTGAATTTAAACAGGTGAATTTCCTCTACTCCTGGAGCAACTTCTTTGTGTAAATATGTTGTAATTGACTGATTTACTGGAATTTAAAAGTACCCCAGGCAATATCAAAAACTTCTTTGTGTGAATGTACTCCTGGAGTAATTTAAGCACTTCTGAAGTGGCAATGATTTCTTTATGAGTTTAGACAAGACAAACGTACAACACGGAGTAAAGGACTGTTAGGGCGGTCCCGTGCAACCTAGCTCAACCAAGGCGTTCCTGTGCGCGACCGTGACGAATCTGATAAAATTCGTCCAAAATAGTTTCAAATGTGAACACAAAATTGAGCATTTACGGCCAATAAAACTACCAACGGATCGTATTAATAGAACCGTAACATCGATGTGTATCTTTTTCATGTAGAGTTTGTCTTGAATTGAAGCACCATTGTGTTGATTAGAGGGGAGAACGAAAAAGGAGATTAGGGAGTAGCTTAGGGGAGGGGAGGTAGAAGAAGAAGCACATACACACCTTGCATCCCTCCAGCCTCCTCTCGTGCAAGGGGCCCACGCATGTGCGCTTGCTGTGCATCGCTCGGCCTTGACTCTTCAGAAATTGTTGATTCAAGCATAGCTGTTGGGTCTTGCCCGGAGGTGCTTTAAAGTTCGTGCCATGCAGGTCGGACAGTATATGCGAGCAACCAATGAGCCCATTTTCTTCCTATTGAAATATTAGGATGGACTTTAGGCCCATCTAACAATTTCAAAAAATATCTATGGGCCCATGTGGGTTAATATGGCACTAGGTGTAATGGGAAGTTTAGTCCCACCCCGCTAGTGAAAAAGGAGTTGAACCTTTTTATAAAGGATTCTCTTGCACATGCTATTGGAGCTTGAGAATACAAGAGGCACTCACGCACTCCTCCTCCGCCGCTCGCCTCGTCACGACGCGCCCGGCCTCCCCGGATCCTGTACGGGAGAGGGGCGATTTGGTTTTTGGGAAGCGACTACGCGACTGCTCGCCTCTGTTAGTCTAATTCCTCTATGTCTGCGTCGCCCTCATCATCACCATGTCCATCGACGCCGGACGTGCCGCCGCGCCGCCTCCGTGGCTTCTGCTCCTGTTGATGTATGTGTTTGCCTCTGTCAATGCCATGCTAGTGATTTATTCTTGGAATAAATTAATAAAAAAACTACCTATTTACTCAACAATCCGGAAACCTAATTTATGTAGGCATTTTTTGGCTAGTGGTTTTGCCGCAGCACTGAAACCGGATAAGTTTACCGGTACATATTTTAAGTGTTGACAGACAAAGACCACCTTATAGCTCACGGCTATGAACGTATTCTGGGTCGCCGACGTCCCTTCCACGGGAACGATTTCTCTTGAATAGGAGAAGGCGTTCAAGGAAGCCACCGTCATATTTCTCGGAGCAGTTCTTGGCTTGATCGGTGATAAGTTGGTCGACAGATATTTACATGTGCATGTTGCCAAAGGACTTGTGGGAGGCGCTCGAATCAACATTCGGGGCCACCGATGCTGGGAGCTATATGTATGTTATAGAGCAGTTCCATGATTACAAGATGGCCGAGAACTGTCCTGTATGGATCATGCTAATGAGATAATATGCATCGCTAAGGAGCTTGAGCTTCTGAAGTGTGATTTACCGGGCAAGTTTATCGCGGGATGTATAATCGCTAAGCTCCCTAATTCGTAGAGAAACTTTTCTACCACTCTGAAATATCAGAGGTGTGAATTCTCAGTAGAGGATGCCATCGGCCATCTGAGTGTTGAGCAAAATTCGAGGGCCAAGGACTCGCACGAAAAAGGGGCCGAAGGAACTTCTGTCGCCAACATGGTGCAACAGAGGAACTTCAACTCCCACAAGCCCAAGGGAAAAACTGGTGTCCAACAGAATATCGACTTTAAGAAGAAGGGTAAGAAGACCTTCAAGAAGAACAAGAAGGGAGATGGCTGCTTCACTTGTGGTCCGGATGAACATTGGGCCAACATGTGCCCAAACATGTACAAGAAGCCATGACAGGACTCCAAGTCCGTCAACATGATTGTGGAAAAAAATGAGAATGGTGCATCTAGGTAAGGTAATTTATTTACTGTTTTTTCCAGTGTTTCAGCCCACCGATTAGTGGGTGGACACAAGTGCAGGTGTTCATGTGTGTGCTGACATTTCATTGTTTTCTTCTTACTAGGTCATAGGCCACGGGTCCGTATTGATGGGGAATGGCGCGAGTGCTTCTGTTCATGGTGTTGGCACGATCGATCTGAAGTTTACATCGGGAAGGATCGTGCAGCTATAGAACGTGCCACATGTCCCCGCCATCAAGAAGAACCTCATTAGTGGCTCCCTTCTATGTAGAGAAGGGGTTAAGTTGGTCTTCGAGTCTAATAGATTAGTTGTTACTAAATATGGACTTTTTTGGAAAAGGTTATGAGAGAGGAAGGATGTTCCGTCTTTCCCTCATAGATTTTTGTAATAAAGTCGTGAACCATATTCATCCAAGTGTTAATGAATCTGAAGTTCGGCATTCACGTCTTCATCATATTAGTCTTGGTGTTATGATGCGGCTAGCCAAGTTGAATTTAATACCGAAGTTCACTTTAGCCAAAGCTTCTAAGTGCCTTTCATGTGTGCAAGCTAAGTAACCTCGCAAGCCTCACAAGGCTACGGAGTAGAAACACTTGACACCATTAGAACTCATACATTCTGATCTTTGTGAGATGAATGGTGTGTTGACTAAAGGTGGAAAGAAATACTTCATGACTTTGATAGATCATTCCACCAGATATTGCTATGTATATCTGTTAAATACTAAAGATGAGGTTGATACGTCTCCAACGTATCTATAATTTTTGATTGCTCCATGCTATATTATCTTCTGTTTTGGGCATTATTGGGCTTTATTATCCACTTTTATATTATTTTTGGGACTAACCTATTGACCCAGAGCCCAGTGCCAGTTCCTGTTTTTCCCTTGTTTCAGTGTTTCGAAGAAAAGGGATATCAAACGGAGTCGAAACGGAATGAAACCTTTTGGAGAAGTTATTTTGGAAGGAAAGCAACCTGATAGACTTGGAGTGCACGTCAGAAAAGAAACGAGGGATCCACGAGGTAGGGGGGCGCGCCCGCCACCCTAAGGCGCGCCCTCCACCCTCGTGGGCCCCTCGTGGCTCCCCTGACGTATTGCTTCCGCCTATATATATCCATATACCCTAAAACAATCGGGGAGCACAATAGATCGGGAGTTCCGCCGCCAGAAGCCTCCGTAGCCACCGAAAACCAATCTAGACCCGTTCCAGCACCCTGCCGGAGGGGAAATCCCTCTCCGGTGGCCATCTTCATCATCCCGGTGCTCTCCATGACGAGGAGGGAGTAGTTCTCCCTCGGGACTGAGGGTATGTACCAGTAGCTATGTGTTTGATCTCTCTCTCTCTCTCTCCCGTGTTCTTGAGGTGATACGATCTTGATGTATCGCGAGCTTTGCTATTATAGTTGGATCTTATGTTTCTTCTCCCCCTCTACTCTCTTGTAATGGATTGAGTTTTCCCCTTGAAGTAATCTTATCGGATTGAGTCTTTAATGATTTGAGAACACTTGATGTATGTCTTGCCGTGCGTATCTGTGGTGACAATGGGATATCACGTGATTCACTTGATGTATGTTTTGGTGACCAACTTGCGGGTTCCTCCCATGAACTTATGCATAGGGGTTGGCACATGTTTTCGTCTTGACTCTCCGATAGAAACTTTTGGGCACTCTTTGAGGTTCTATGTGTTGGTTGAATAGATGAATCTGAGATTGTGTGATGCATATCGTATAATCATTCCCACGGATACTTGAGGTGGCATTGGAGTATCTAGGTGACATTAGGGTTTTGGTTGATCTGTGTCTTAAGGTGTTATTCTAGTACGAACTCTAGGGCTTTTTGTGACACTTATAGGAATAGCCCAACAGATTGATTGGAAAGAATAACTTTGAGGTGGTTTCGTAACCTACCATAATCTCTTCGTTTGTTCTCCGCTATTAGTGACTTTGGATGACTCTTTGTTGCATGTTGAGGGATAGTTATGTGATCCAATTATGTTATTATTGTTGAGAGAACTTGCACTAGTGAAAGTATGAACCCTAGGCCTTATTTCCTAGCATTGCAATACCGTCTGTGCTCACTTTTATCATTAGTTACCTTGCTGTTTTTATATTTTCAGATGACAAAAACCTATATCTATCATCCATATTGCACTTGTATCACCATCTCTTCGCCGAACTAATGCACCTATACAATTTACCATTGTATTGGGTGTGTTGGGGACACAAGAGACTCTTTGTTATTTGGTTGCAGGGTTGCTTGAGAGAGACCATCTTCATCCTATGCCTCCTACGGATTGATAAACCTTAGGTCATCCACTTGAGGGAAATTTGCTACTGTCCTACAAACCTCTGCACTTGGAGGCCCAACAACGTCTACAAGAACAAGGTTGTGTAGTAGACATCAAGCTCTTTTCTGGCGCCGTTGCCGGGGAGGCGAGGAAAGCGGCGGCACCAACACCTCGTCAACTAAGCTCTTTTCTGGCACCGTTGCCGGGGAGGTTAGCGCTTGAAGGTATATCTTTAGATCTTGCAATCGAGTCTTTTAGTTTCTTGTTTTATCACTAGTTTAGTTTATAAAAGAAAATTACAAAAAATGGAATTGAGTTTACCGCATACGCTTCATTTTTTAATATCTTTCGTGAGTATGATGGAAAGGGAAATTGTGCCAAAGTGTTAGAAGAAGAATGCATTAAAATGTTTGGCACTAAATATTTGAATGATGAGCATGATTGCAATGTTGTTAGTGTGAACTCCTTGAATATCCATGGTACTAATGATGATTGCACTAGTTATGATGAAAATGTCTCCTATAAACATGTCAATTTTTTTGGAGTGCATTGGGTTTCTAAGTACACACCAAATAGGGAAGATAGATATTGTAAGAGGCATAAGTACTTAGAAACTAAATTGTTGCAAGAAAGGCTAGATGATTGTGCTGAAAATTTAAATTTTCCTGGCCATACTTGTGGACTTTGCAATGAACAGGGTCATTTAGCTATCCATGCAAATTTGTTTCATGATCTAACGGTGTCCAAAAATTGTGATGACTTGATTTCCCTTGCACATTATAATGAACTTAGTTTGCTTATGGGTTACGAAGAAATGAAACGTATAACTAAGCATCTTCCAGAATTTGCCCGTTATAAACTTCTTGGCTTTGATCTAGAGGAAATTTATATGTATTATACGGTGAATTGTATTGAAAATCCTTATATTGCCAATTACATAAAGAAAACAAAACAAATAGAGGATGAAGAGAATACTAACGAAAGGGAAGAGACTTCCCAATATCATCCTATTATTTCTTATGATGAATCAGGTAACGAGGAGGAGCCTTCTATTCAACCAATCTCATTAATAAGGAGCTCCAAAAAGAGGATTGAACCCACGCATGATGTGGTGAAGAAGAAGAAAATAAAAAGGAAAAGAGGTAAAAAGATATCTCTCCCAAATAATACTGCTCCTATTACTATTGTGCCTCATGTAAATATAATTGTGGAAGATGATGCACTTGATGATGATCTCGTTATGCCTATTGCTTGTTGTGATGATTATGATTGGGAAGATAATGATACTTCTTATGATTTTGAAAATCTTTTTGGCACTTTCTTGGAAGAATATGATAATTGCTATACTATTGGTGCTATCCATACTATTAATGATGAAAGTGATTATGCTTATGATATGAAAAGGCCCAAGCTTGGGGATGCTATGTTTGATGAAGATGATGTTTTTGAGAATATATTTGCTGTAATTAATGTTAGTCCCAAGCTTGGGGAAGCTATGTGGTTACCCACAAGTATAGGGGATCTATCGTAGCCCTTTCGATAAGTAAGAGTGTCGAACCCAACGAGGAGCAGAATGAAATGATAAGCGGTTTCCAGCAAGGTATTCTCTGCAAGTACTGAAATAAGTGATAACAGATAGTTTTGTGATAGGATAATTTGTAACGAGCAACAAGTAACAAAAGTAAATAAAGTGCAGCAAGGTGGCCCAATCCTTTTTGTAGCAAAGGACAAGCCTGGACAAACTCTTATATAGAGAAAAGCGCTCCCGAGGACACATGGGAATATCGTCAAGCTAGTTTTCATCACGTTCATATGATTCACGTTATGTACTTTGATAATTTGGTATGTGGGTGGACCGGTGCTTGGGTACTGCCCTTACTTGGACAAGCATCCCACTTATGATTAACCTCTATTGCAAGCATCCGCAACTACAACAAAAGTATTAAGGTAAACCTAACCATAGCATGAAACATATGGATCCAAATCAGCCCCTTACGAAGCAACGCATAAACTAGGGTTTAAGCTTCTGTCACTCTAGCAACCCATCATCTACTTATTACTTCCCAATGCCTTCCTCTAGGCCCAAATAATGGTGAAGTGTTATGTAGTCGATGTTCACATAACACCACTAGAGGAAAGACAACATACATCTCATCAAAATATCGAACGAATACAAAATTCACATGACTACTAATAGCAAGACTTCTCCCATGTCCTCAGGAACAAACGTAACTACTCACAAAGCATAATCATGTTCATAATCAGAGGAGTATTAATATGCATATAGGATCTGAACATATGATCTTCCACCAAATAAACCAACTAGCATCAACTACAAGGAGTAATTAACACTACTAGCAATCTACTAGTACCAATCCCGGACTTGGAGACAGGAATTGGATACAAGAGATGAACTAGGGTTTTGAGAGGAGATGGTGCTGGTGAAGATGTTGATGGAGATTGCCCTCTCCCGATGAGAGGAGCGTTGGTGATGACGATGGCGATGATTTCCCCCTCCCGGAGGGAAGTTTCCCCGGCATAACAGCTCCGCCGGAGCCCTAGATTGGTTCCGCCAAGGTTCCTCCTCGTGGCGGTGGAGTTTCGTCCGAGGAGACGGCTTATTATTTTTTCCTCATCGAAAGATTTCATATAGCATAAGATGGCCATCAGAGGGCCACCAGGGGGCCCACAAGGTAGGGGGGCGCACCCAGGGGGTAGGGCGTGCCCCCACCCTCGTGGGCAGGGTGTGGCCCCCCTGGTGAACTTCTTGCGCTCAGTATTTTTTATATATTCTGAAAACGTCTTCCGTGAAGTTTCAGGACTTTTGGAGCTGTGCGGAATAGGTCTCCAATATTTCTCCTTTTCCAGCCCAGAATCCCAGCTGCCGGCATTCTCCCTCTTTATGTAAACCTTGTAAAATAAGAGAGAATAGGCATAAGTATTGTGACATAATGTGTAATAACAGCCCATAATGCAATAAATATCGATATAAAAGCATGATGCAAAATGGACGTATCAACTCACCCAAGCTTAGACCTCGCTTGTCCTCAAGCGAAAGCCGAAATCGAAAAATATGTCCACATGTTTAGAGATAGAGGTGTCGATAAAAATAAAATACGGACATGAGGGCATCATGATCATTCTTAGAACAACAACTTATATAATTCTTGTCATATGATTTCTTATGCTAGAGTAATAATTCAATCACAATTTCAAGTATGAATCGTAAACTTCATTGAAAACTAACAAACTATAATCTCAGTCATTGGAGCAATTGCAATTTATCATAACATAGGAAAGAGTCAACATATAAGAACTTTTCAGCAAGTCCACATACTCAACTATCATATAGTCTTTCACAATTGCTGACACTCACGCAATACTTATGGGTATGGAGTTTTAATGGGACACAGAGAAAGATAGGGGCTTATATTTTGCCTCCCAATGTTTTACCTCAAGGGTAATGTCAACAATAATAGTTCATGAAAACTCACATCCAATTAGCCATATTGTGACGCCCGGATAATTAAGCTATAGTAATTCTCTGCTAATGATGCCACGCCACTTTGATTACTATCGCTAATCTCGTGTTAGTTCAAAACCGATTCAAATTGAATTTCAATTAAAGGCAAAAAATAAAAGTTTTCAAACAATGAAACCAAAATGTTCAAGGTGGGTCCGATAAATCATGTGTAAATACGATGGAGAAACCAAACCTTGATAAAACATCTAAGGGCTCTAAACTAATTAAAACAGTAGTGAGAACAATTAAACAAATACCTATTGGATTTTATAAAATATTAAAAATATTTTATTATGGGTTAAGAATTGATGTGACAACAACTTGTTTATAAATACTACTTTAGGTACTAGTGGTGATTTTTGTAAAAACTAAAGATTAAAAGAAACTAGAAATAAAACAGAAAAGAAAATAAATAAAAAGAAAAGGTCTAAACAAAAACAAAACAACAAAAAAAGAAAAGGAAGAAAGACCCCCCCCCACGCTGGGCCTCAGCCCAGCTGGCCATCTAGCCGGGCCGGCCCACCTAACCCCCTCCATAACCCCCACTGATGGAAACCCTAGCCCGGTCCACCCCCACTGCTCCCGCACGATCCCCACTCCTCCCCCCACGTCTCTCTCCCCCTCGTCCCGATCTAGATCGGGGTCGCGCCCGATCCCGACGCAGGCGCCATCCCCGACTGCGCCCTCGCCGCTCGGGACGACTCCGCCGCCGGAGTACCTCA
The DNA here is from genome assembly GCF_056163025.1 of Triticum urartu. Lineage (NCBI taxonomy): Eukaryota > Viridiplantae > Streptophyta > Magnoliopsida > Poales > Poaceae > Triticum > Triticum urartu. The sequence goes on along the minus strand of NC_141873.1, from coordinate 590,938,307 downwards.
CTGGATCGCCTCCACCTCGTCGCCGCCTTCCTCCCCGACTCGCGTCACCAAGCCTCACCGCCCTGTGCCCCTGCAACGCCGGTGAGGCCATCGGCCTTTGCCTTCCCTCCTCCTCTAACCCTCTGTCGCCGTGCACACTCGCCGACCGGGCCCCGAACGTGCTCACCGCGTCGGCGCACGCCTCGGACCACCGCCTCGTACGCGCGCTGGCCGCGCTCACCGCATCCTCGCCTCGCCCGTCGCACCTCCGCACACGCCTACGGCCGCGCTGCCCTACTGTCGTGCGGCCACGGCTCCCTCCCCACCCGCACACCGCGTCGTCGTGGCCGTGACCCGCGCTCCTCGCCTCGCCCGCCGCCGCCTCGCACCGTCCTGCTGCCTTCGCTCGCCGCCCCCGCTGTGTCGCCTGCCCCGCACCCCCCTGTTCGCCGCACGCGCCCGCGCCTCCTGCTGCCGCACTCGCCAGTCGGGCCTCCCGCGCACAGGCTCGCCGCTGCGCCTGCTTCCCCCCATAGCGCTCGTTGCTTGCCGCTGCACGCCTTTTCCCGCGCCCGCAGCCGCCTCTCCACGGGCCACGGCCACCACACTGCCCCTGCTCCCCTCGCCCCGCCTCCGCCCACCGTGGCCCTCGTGCCCCGCTGCGGCAACCCCTGCGGTCGCCACGCCCCGCCCCGGGCAGGCTACGGGCGCCCGTCGCCCGTTACGGCCGCGCCCGCTGCTCGTTAAACCGCACCTGCCCCGGTTGGCCCCCAGGGCCAATGACAAACGGGGCCCACCCCCAGAACGATTTTAAATAAAAAAATAAAAATGAATTAATAAAATTAATTAGTTATTAATTAATTAACTAATGAATTAATTAAGTTAATTAATCATGTTTAACTATATACTTTATACATGATACATGTGATGACTAAAGTCGGGTTGGCTCGAGGAGTACCCGTAGTTGATTCACCAATTGGGGGCTGGAAGGACATACTTTCCCGACGGCCCTCTGAGTGGATCTTTGTGGCGAAGCGACAGGGCAGGTTGAGACCACCTAGGAGAGAGGTGGGCCTGGCCCTGGTCGGCGTTCGCGGTTATTTCAAGATAACACGTTTAACGAGATCTTGGTATTTGATCTGAGTCTGGCTACTGGCCTATACGCACTAACCATCTACGCGGGGACAATTATGGGCACTCGACATCATGGTATCAGCCAAAGCCTTCGTGACGTCAGCGACTGAGCGGCGCACGCCGGATTGGACTGGAACGCCTGCTAGGCTAGGTCTGCTTTCGGCTGCGTTCGCAACGTGCAGGTGTGCAAAGGGCGATGTGCCCAGACCCCTGCGCCATAGGATTTAGACCGGCGTGCTGACCTCTTTGTTGTGCCTAGGTAGGGCTGCGACGTGTTGATCTTCCGAGGCCGGACATGACCCAGGAAAGTGTGTCCATCCAAATGGGATCGAGCGTGTTGGGTTATGTGGTGCACCCCTGCAGGGAAGTTAATCTATTCAAATAGCCGTGTCCCTCGGTAAAAGGACGACCCAGAGTTGTACCTTGACCTTATGACAACTAGAACTGGGTACTTAATAAAACACACCCTTCCAAGTGCCAGATACAACCGGTGATCGCTCTCTCACAGGGCGACGAGGGGAGGATCATCGGTTAGGATTATGCTATGCGATGCTACTTGGTGAACTTACCATCTACTCTCTTCTCCTGCTGCAAGATGGAGGTTACCAGAAGCGTAGTCTTCGAAAGGACTAGTTATCCCCCTCTTATTCCGGCATTCTGCAGTTCAGTCCACATATGATAACCCCTTTTTCATTTGATACCAATGCATACATATGTAGTGTAGCTCCTTGCTTGCGAGTACTTTGGATGAGTACTCACGGTTGCTTTGCTCCCTCTTTTCCCCCTTTCTATACTCGATTGCTGCGACCAGACATTGGAGCCCAGGAGCCAGACGCCACCGTCGACGATGACTACTACTACTCGGGAGGTGCCTACTACTACGTGCAGCCCGCTGACGACGACCAGGAGTAGTTTAGGAGGATCCCAGGCAGGAGGCCTGCGCCTCTTTTGATCTGTATCCCAGTTTGTGCTAGCCTTCTTAAGGCAAACTTGTTTAACTTATGTCTGTACTCAGATATTGTTGCTTCCGCTGACTCGTCTATGATCGAGCTCTTGCATTCGAGCCCTCGAGGCCCCTGGCTTGTAATATGATGCTTGTATGATTTATTTTTATTTGTAGAGTTGTGTTCTGATATCTTCCCGTGAGTCCCTGATCTTGATCGTACACGTTTGCATGTATGATTAGTGTACGGTCAAATCGGGGGCGTCACAAGTTGGTATCAGAGCCGACTGCCTGTAGGAATCCCCCTTTCCAACTCCTTGGCCGAAGTCGAGTCTAGACATTACAAAACTTTTTACTAACATGGTTGTGTGCCTTACGGGCCCACGTCGCCATTTGGGTGGTATTAGGATCTTTTATTTCTCGTCTATGCTCTGGGACTCTAATCTCTCTTCTATTCGGGTTAAATGATTTTATGAACTCTGACCCTAGGTTCTCGTAATTACTTTCTCCCAGAGATCCCCTCACTCCAGATGATTGCATGGTGCGCCGAAGGATTCTGAAGATACTCTCCGATGTTATCCCAAGAATTTTTTCTCATTGCATTTGCAATTCCCTTCCACCGTCACCCTCTATAGATAACTTCATGCATTTGCCATTCTTACACTAGTCCCCAGTTGCTCTTGTTAGTACAAGATACCCCAAAATACTCGTCGTTGTTCTGAGAATCCTTGTGCCTGCTTCCTTGCAGTTCCTTGTCACCTAAATACACCTACAACTTAATCCTCACACATACCGAGGATTTGTTTCTCCCCAGTTATTCTTGTGTTCCGCAAAGGACTTCGAAATACTATTTGGTCTTTCGAAAATCCTCAACAGCCTATTGTTCTTGGAATTCTTGCATACTTGCATTCCGGTTAATTCCATTTGTCTAGCTATTTACTTAAAAAAACCTTTATGATTGTCATTCTGATCCTCTTGATTCAACATGTGTGTGAATGCACACAATCATCAGTTGTTCCCTGGAATTTATCCTTCCGATTCAGACGTCATTCCGGACATGAGCTGGATCTCGACCAATCAAATTGCCATCGATTGTACCCCTAAGGCTATTCAGCTTATCCATCCCTAATCAGAGCATTGCTTCTGATCCCTTCTCTTGGAATTCATAATTCCTTTGCATTGGAGCTTTGAGTTAGTCAGTTGTTTCCGTAAACTGATCTCCTTGCATTCCTTCTTCCTCTGGTTGAGTACCGATGCTCACATCAGACCCCTTGTGGACCACCAGATCCTTTGTTGGATCTTATCCGACAGCGTCCTTCATATTCTATAAGCTTGTGAGCCTTTCCTCGGATACATAATGCCTTTGGTAAAATTGTATCCTCTGCTTTTTCCAGCATGCTCTACTATCGAGCTTGTGTTATTTATTCCTGAAATTGTGGTATATGCTCCTAAGATGCCTCGATGGGTTGAACCTATGCCTTCCATATTATGTGTGAACTCGAGAGTTTTCACGAGTCATACTCGTCTGGTATTTTGCCAGGTAATTCAACACTACAACTTCTTCGAAAAAGAGAAGAGGATGAAAGGTTATGCATTGGAGAAGTGGGAGTCGACCTTGAACCCCGTGTTCATGCCCATGGACACGATGTATACCTTATCATGGAAGCTTCTTTTAAAATAATTATTCCCTTATTATAAGTTCACATTGTATCTGTGGATGTGGTTCCGACCATGTTCTCCTTTAAATACCATTACTCGTGCAAGTTTAAGCATTTGTCTTCTGCAGAGCAATACCCCAGTCCAACCTCCACTTTGGTCTGTCGTCGAGTATTACCCCGTGGTATCTCGAGATATCAGGGGACATCATAACTTCTTATGGGTTCTTCATCAACTATTACTACTCACCGGATCCAATTGTTCCTAGGTTCTGGGTTGTCGTCAACCGAGAACACCGAATAGTGAATCGAGTCCGCACTCCGATTCAATAACCCTAAATAATTTTCGTTGCTTACGAGCTTAAATAATCCTTCAAGCCATTCCTAGCTTGATCGGCTATATCCTTATCGTGCTGCTCTTAACTGTGCTACCTGGTCCTTCTTCCCGGAGCACAAATTTCGACGGTGAGCTAATCTTACAATCGATATTCCTCGTCATATCGTTTGTCCTTGAACAGCAAGCTTGATTTCGAGTTTGTGTCCTACCTATGGTTTCAATAACTTTTCGCTTCATCATTCCGTTGACTTGATGTCATCGCGATCGGTTACATATTCTTGAAACCTCTCGACAAATGTGTCGTGATCATCATCAACATTCTGAGGTCTTCCAGGATATCGATCGAATTTGTGTTGAGAAATACCATCCTTGCCCTCGATGATTTGTGTTATCATCGACCACTTTATTGCCTTCCGTTCAACACAAACTTGTTCGTGTTTCTAGCAACCCTATTGCTTTCAAGTTAATGATCGATATTTCATTCTTAGAATATTGGTTGTTGAATCACCTTTATAACATTGATCATGCTACCTAAGACCACATTTTGGGTGCATTTTTCAACCAATGCTTAATTGTGTATGTTTTCCTCGAGCATACACCCTTATATCATTTGATCCGACAAATGTTATCTCCTTGTTCACATAAGTGTGGAAATCCATCTTTTGAAAATCTCAATGAATTGTCGCTGAGTTCATCAGCCACCTCTTCATCCTCTACTTGGTTTTAATGATGAACTCTTGTTTTGGAACTCGCTTCCTTAGTACATTTCCCGAGAATCTTACAATGTCATCTCGTCAATTGTGTTGCACCTTTTCTTCTCAGGCATCCTGGCACCAACCAGATCTGAATCTCGGTCAGATATGATGGTTGGAATATATTTCCAATAGTTATTACATTGGACCTTATATATCGGTAAGGTGATGTCATGCCCATCACACCTGGCTGGAGGACTTGTTGTTATAGATTCCTTTTCAGCAAGGTTATCCCTTCTTCCATGAGGGAATTGTAAGACTTATTCTACAAGTTATTCTTGATGGATCCTTTGTGTCTCCAAAGTCTGATCTTCACCCGTTGACCATGTCAATGCTATCTCGAAGCATGTCTATGGTATTCTGATTTTCAACAAGAACATTTGAAGCCCAATGCTAATTTTTCTTGCTCAATTATCCAAACACTGTTGCATGGGTGATGTCATGAGATTTCTCTCTGTTGGGTTACGTAGTAATTTCAAAAAATTTCCTACGCACACGCAAGATCATGGTGATGCATAGCAACGAGAGGGGAGAGTGTGATCTACGTACCCTTGTAGATCAATAACGGAAGCGTTTGGTTGATGTAGTCGTACGTCTCCACGGCCCGACCGATCAAGCACCGAAACTACGGCACCTCTGAGTTCTAGCACACGTTCAGCTCGATGACGATCCCCGGACTCCGATCCAGCAAAGTGTCGGGGAAGAGTTCCGTTAGCACGACGGCGTGGTGACGATCTTGATGTACTACTGTCGCAGGGCTTCGGCTAAGCACCGCTACAATATTATCGAGGACTATGGTGGCAGGGGGCGCCGCACACGGCTAAGAATGTGATCACGTGGATCAACTTGTGTTCCTCTGGGGTGCCCCTGCCTCCGTATATAAAGGCTCAAGGGGGGGGGGTGCGGCCGGCCTAGGAGAGGCGCGCCAGGAGGATTCCTACTCCCTCCGGGAGTAGGATTCCCCCCAATCCTAGTTGGAATAGGATTCCCCCCAATCCTAGTTGGAATAGGATTCGCGAGGTGGGAAAAGAGGGAGAGAGAAGGAGGGGGCACCGGCCCCCTCTCTCCTTGTCCTATTCGGACTAGGGGGGAGGGGCGCGTGTCCCAGCCCTGGCCGCCTCTCCTCTTCTTCCACTAAGGCCCACTAAGGCCCATATAGCTCCCGGGGGGTTCCGGTAACCTCCCGGTACTCCGGTAAAATCCCGATTTCACCCGGAACACTTCCGATATCCAAACATAGGCTTCCAATATATCAATCTTTATGTCTCGACCATTTCGAGACTCCTCGTCATGTCCGTGATCTCATCCGGGACTCCAAACAACCTTCGGTACATCAAAACATATAAACTCATAACATAACTGTCATCGAAACCTTAAGCGTGCGGACCCTACGGGTTCGAGAACAATGTAGACATGACCGAGACACGTCTCCGGTCAATAACCAATAGCGGAACCTGGATGCTCATATTGGTTCCTACATATTCTACAAAGATCTTTTATCGGTCAGACCGCATAACAACATACGTTGTTCCCTTTGTCATCGGTATGTTACTTGCCCGAGATTCGATCGTCGGTATCCAATACCTAGTTCAATCTCGTTACCGGCAAGTCTCTTTACTCGTTCCGTAATACATCATCCCGCAACTAACTCATTAGTTGCAATGCTTGCAAGGCTTAAGTGATGTGCATTACCGAGAGGGCCCAGAGATACCTCTCCGACGATCGGAGTGACAAATCCTAATCTCGAAATACGTCAAACCAACATGTACCTTTGGAGACACCTGTAGAGTACCTTTATAATCACCCAGTTACGTTGTGACGTTTGGTAGCACACAAAGTGTTCCTCCGGCACACGGGAGTTACATAATCTCATAGTTATAGGAACATGTATAAGTCATGAAGAAAGCTATAGCAACATACTAAACGATCAAGTGCTAAGCTAACGGAATGGCTCAAGTCAATCAGATCATTCATCTAATGATGTGATCCCATTAATCAAATAACAACTCTTTGTCTATGGTTAGGAAACATAACCATCTTTGATTAATGAGCTAGTCAAGTAGAGGCATACTAGTGACACTCTGTTTGTCTATGTATTCACACATGTATTATGTTTCCGGTTAATACAATTCTAGCATGAATAATAAACATTTATCATGAAATAAGGAAATAAATAATAACTTTTATTATTGCCTCTAGGGCATATTTCGTTCAGTCTCCCACTTGCACTAGAGTCAATAATCTAGTTCTCATCGCCATGTGATTTAACAGCAATAGTTCACATCACCATGTGATTAACACCCATAGTTCACATCGTCATGTGACCAACACTCAAAGGGTTTACTAGAGTCAGTAATCTAGTTCACATATCTATGTGATTAACACCCAAAGAGTACTAAGGTGTGATCATGTTTTGCTTGTGAGATAATTTTAGTCAACGGGTCTGTCACATTCAGATCCGTAAGTATTTTGCAAGTTCCATGTCTACAATGCTCTATACGGAGCTACTCTAGCTAATTGCTCCCACTTTCAATATGTATCTAGATTGATACTTAGAGTCATCTAGATTAGTGTCAAAACTTGCATCGACGTAACCTTTTACGACGAACCTTTTGTCACCTCCATAATCGAGAAACATATCCTTATTCCACTATGGATAATTTTGACCGCTGTCTAGTGATCTACTCCTAGATCACTATTGTAATCCCTTGCCAAAATCAGTGTAGGGTATACAATAGATCTGGTACACAGCATGGCATACTTTATAGAACCTATGGCCAAGGCATAGGGAATGACTTTCATTCTCTTTCTATCTTCTGCCGTGGTCGGGTTTTGAGTCTTACTCAACTTCACACCTTTTAACACAAGCAAGAACTCTTTCTTTGACTGTTCCATTTTGAACTACTTCAAAATCTTGTCAAGGTATGTACTTATTGAAAAATCTTATCAAGCGTCTTGACCTATCTCTATAGATCTTGATGCTTAATATGTAAGCAGCTTCACCGAGGTCTTTCTTTGAAAAACTCCTTTCAAACACTCCTTTATGCTTTGCAGAATAATTCTACATTACTTCCGATCAACAATATGTCATTCACATATACTTATCAGAAATGTTGTAGTGCTCCCACTCACTTTCTTGTAAATATAGGCTTCACCGCAAGTCTGTATAAAACTATATGCTTCGATCAACCTATCAAAGCGTATATTCCAACTCCGAGATGCTTGCACCAGTCCATTGATGGATCGCTGGAGCTTGCATATTTTGTTAACACCTTTAGGATTGACAAAACCTTCGAGTTGCATTGTATACAACTCTTCTTTAATAAATCCATTAAGGAATGTAGTTTTGTTTATCCATTTGCCGGATTTCATAAAATGCGGCAATTGCTAACATGATTCGGACAGACTCAAGCATAGATACGAGTGAGAAACTCTCATCGTAGTCAACACCTTGAACTTTGTCAAAAACCTTTTTCGACAAGTCTAGCTTTGTGGATAGTAACACTTACTATTAACGTCCGTCTTCCTCTTGAAGATCCATTTACTTGCCGATCATCGGGCAAGTCAATCAAAGTCCATACTTTGTTCTCATACATGGATCTCATCTCAGATTTCATGGCCTCAAGCCATTTTGTGGAATCTGGGCTCACCATCGCTTCTTCATAGTTTGTAGGTTCGTCATGGTCTAGTAACATAACCTCCAAAACAGGATTACCGTACCACTCTGGTGCAGATCTTATTATGATTGACCTACAAGGTTTGGTAGTAACTTGATCCAAAGTTTCATGATCATCACATTAACTTCCTCACTAATCGGTGTAGGCATCACTGAAACTGATTTCTGTGATGAACTACTTTCCAATTCGGGAGAAGGTACAATTACCTTATCAAGTTCTACTTTCCTCCCACTCACTTCTTTCGAGAGAAACTTCTTCTCTAGAAAGTATCCATTCTCAGCAACGAATGTCTTGCCTTCGGATCTGTGATAGAAGGAGTACCCAAATGTCTCCTTTGGGTATCCTATGAAGACACATTTCTCCGATTTGGGTTTGAGCTTATCATGATGAAACTTTTTCTTATAAGCATCGCAGCTCCAAACTTTAAGAAACGACAACTTTGGTTTCTTGCCAAACCATAGTTCATATTGTGTCGTCTCAACGGACTTAGATGGTGCCCCTTTTTAATGTGAATGCAACTGTCTCTAATGCATGATCCTAAAACGATAATGGTAAATCGTTAAGAAACATCATAGATTGTACTATATCCAATAAAGTACGGTTATGATGTTCGGACACACCATTATGCTGTGGTGTTCCAGGTGGCGTGAGTTGCGAAACTATTCCACATTGTTTTAAATGTAGACCAAACTCGTAACACAAATATTTGTCTCCGCGATCAGATCGTAGAAGCCTTATTTTCTTGTCACGATGATTTTCCACTTCACTCAGAAATTCTTTGAACTTTTCAAATGTTTCAGACTTATGTTTCATCAAGTAGATATACCCATATCTGCTCAAATCATCTGTGAAGGTCAGAAAATAACGATACCCGTCGCGAGCCTTAACACTCATCGGATCGCATACATCAGTATGTGTTATTTCCAATAAGTCAGTTGCTCGCTCCACTGTTCCGGAGAACGGAGTCTTAGTCATCTTGCCCATGAGGCATGGTTCGCAAGCATCAAGTGATTCATAATCAAGTGATTCCAAAAGCCCATCAGCATGGAGTTTCTTCATGCGCTTTACACCAATATGACCTAGACGGCAGTGCCACAAATAAGTTGTACTATCATTATTAACTTTGCATCTTTTGGTTTCAATATTATGAACATGTGTATCACTATGATCGAGATCCAACGAACCATTTTCATTGGGTGTGTAACCATATAAGGTTTTATTCATGTAAACAGAACAACAATTGTTCTCTAACTTAAATGAATAACCGTATTGCAATAAACATGATCAAATCATATTCATGCTCAACGCAAACACCAAATATCACTTATTTAGGTTCAACACTAATCCCGAAATTATAGGGAGTGTGCGATGATGATCATATCAATCTTGGAACCACTTCCAACACACATCGTCACTTCACCCTTAACTAGTCTCTGTTTATTCTGCAACTCCCGTTTCGAGTTACTAATCTTAGCAATTGAACCAGTATCAAATACTGAGGGGTTGCTATAAACACTAGTAAAGTACACATCAATAACATGTATATCAAATATACCTTTGTTTACCTTGCCATCCTTCTTATCCGCCAAATACTTGGGGCAGTTCCACTTCCAGTGACCAGTCCCTTTGCAGTAGAAGCACTTAGTCTCAGGCTTAGGATCAGACTTGGGCTTCTTCACTTGAGCAGCAACTTGCTTGCCGTTCTTCTTGAAGTTCCCCTTCTTCCCTTTGCCCTTTTCTTGAAACTAGTGGTCTTGTCAACCATCAACACTTGACGTTTTTCTTGATTTCTACCTTCGTTGATTTCAGCATCACGAAGAGCTTGGGAGTTGTTTCCGTTATCCCTTGCATATTATAGTTCATCATGTAGTTCTACTAACTTAGTGATGGTGACTAGAGAATTCTGTCAATCACTATCTTATCTGGAAGATTAACTCCCACTTGATTCAAGCAATTGTAGTACCCAGACAATCCGAGCACATGCTCACTAGTTGAGCGATTCTCCTCCATCTTTTAGCTATAGAACTTGTTGGAGACTTCATATCTCTCAACTCGGGTATTTGCTTGAAATATTAACTTCAACTCCTGGAACATCTCGTATGGTCCATGACGTTTAAAACGTCTTTGAAGTCCCAATTCTAAGCCGTAAAGCATGGCACACTGCACTATCGAGTAGTCATCAGCTTTGCTCTGCCAGACGTTCATAACATCTGGTGTTGCTCCAGCAGCAGGCCTGGCACCCAGCGGTGCTTCCAGGACGTAATTCTTCTGTGCAGCAATGAGGATAATCCTCAAGTTACGACCTAGTCTGTGTAATTGCTACCATCATCTTTCAACTTTGCTTTCTCAAGGAACGCATTAAAATTCAACGGAACAACAGCACGGGCCAAGTATCTACAATCAAACATACATAAGCAAGATACTATCAGGTACTAAGTTCATGATAAATTTAAGTTCAATTAATCATATTACTTAAGAACTCCCACTTAGATAGACATCCCTCTAATATACTAAGTGATCACGTGATCCAAATCAACTAAACCATAACCGATCATCACGTGAAATGGAGTAGTTTTCAATGGTGAACATCACTATGTTGATCATATCTACTATATGACTCACGCTCGATCTTTCGATCTCAGTGTTCCGAGGCCATATCTGCATATGCTAGGCTCGTCAAGTTTAACCTGAGTATTCTGCGTGTGCAAAACTGTCTTGCACCCATTGTAGATGGACGTAGAGCTTATCACACCCGATCATCACGTGGTGTCTGGGCACGACGAACTTTGGCAACGGTGCATACTCAGGGAGAACACTTTTATCTTGAAATTTAGTGAGAGATCATCTTATAATGCTACCGTCAATCAAAGCAAGATAAGATGCATAAAAGATAAACATCACATGCAATCAATATAAGTGATATGACATGGCCATCATCATCTTGTGCTTGTGATCTCCATCTCCGAAGCACTGTCATGATCACCATCGTCACCGGCGCGACACCTTGATCTCCATCGTAGCATCATTGTCGTCTCGCCAATCTTATGCTTCCACGACTATCGCTACCGCTTAGTGATAAAGTAAAGCATTACAGCGCGATTGCATTGCATACAATAAAGCGACAACCATATGGCTCCTGCCAGTTGCCGATAACTCGGTTACAAAACATGATCATCGCATACAATAAAATTTAGCATCATGTCTTGACCATATCACATCACAACATGCCCTGCAAAAACAAGTTAGACGTCCTCTACTTTGTTGTTGCAAGTTTTACGTGGCTGCTACGGGCTTAAGCAAGAACCAATCTTACCTACATATCAAAACCACAACGATAGTTTGTCAAGTTGGTGCTGTTTTAACCTTCGCAAGGACCAGGCGTAGCCACACTCGGTTGAACTAAAGTTGGAGAAACTGTCACCCGCAAGCCACCTATGTGCAAAGCACGTCAAGAGAACCGGTCTCGCGTAAGCGTACGCGTAATGTCGGTCCGGGTCGCTTCATCCAACAATACCGCCGAACAAAAGTATGACATGCTGGTAAGCAGTATGACTTATATCGCCCACAACTCACTTGTGTTCTACTCGTGCATATAACATCAACACATAAAACCTAGGCTCGGATGCCACTGTTGGGTTACGTAGTAATTTCAAAAAAATTCCTACGCACACGCAAGATCATGGTGATGCATAGCAATGAGAGGGGAGAGTGTGATCTGCGTACCCTTGTAGATCAATAACGGAAGCGTTTGGTTGATGTAGTCGTACGTCTCCACGGCCCGACCGATCTAGCACCGAAACTACGGCACCTCCGAGTTCTAGCACACGTTCAGCTCGATGAAGATCCCCGGACTCCAATCCAGCAAAGTGTCAGGGAAGAGTTCCGTCAGCACGACGGTGTGGTGACGATCTTTATGTACTACTATCGCAGGGCTTCGCCTAAGCACTGCTACAATATTATCGAGGACTATGGTGGCGGGGTGCGCCGCACACGGCTAAGAATGTGATCACGTGGATCAACTTGTGTTCCTCTGGGGTGCCCCTGCCTCCGTATATAAAGGCTCAAGGGGGGGGGGGTGCGGCCGGCCTAGGAGAGGCGCGCCAGGAGGAGTCCTACTCCCTCCGGGAGTAGGATTCCCCCCCAATCCTAGTTGGAATAGGATTCGCGAGGTGGGAAAAGAGGGAGAGAGAAGGAGGGGGGTGCCGGCCCCCTCTCTCCTTGTCCTATTCGGACTAGGGGGAGGGGCGCGCGGCCCAGCCTTGGCCGCCTCTCCTCTTCTTCCACTAAGGCCCACTAAGGCCCATATAGCTCCCGGGGGGTTCCGGTAACCTCCCGGTACTCCGGTAAAATCCCGATTTCACCCGGAACACTTCCGATATCCAAACATAGGCTTCCAATATATCAGTCTTTATGTCTCGACCATTTCGAGACTCCTCGTCATGTCCGTGATCTCATCCGGGACTCCGAACAACCTTCGGTACATCAAAACATATAAACTCATAACATAACTGTCATCGAAACCTTAAGCATGCGGACCCTACGGGTTCGAGAACAATGTAGACATGACCGAGACACGTCTCCGGTCAATAACCAATAACGGAACCTGGATGCTCATATTGGTTCCTACATATTCTACGAAGATCTTTTATCGGTCAGACCGCATAACAACATACGTTGTTCCCTTTGTCATCGGTATGTTACTTGCCCGAGATTCGATCATCGGTATCCAATACCTAGTTCAATCTCGTTACCGGCAAGTCTCTTTACTCGTTCCGTAATACATCATCCCGCAACTAACTCATTATTTGCAATGCTTGCAAGGCTTAAGTGATGTGCATTACCGAGAGGGCCCAGAGATACCTCTCCGACGATCGGAGTGACAAATCCTAATCTCGAAATACGTCAACCCAACATGTACATTTGGAGACACCTGTAGAGTAACTTTATAATCACCCAGTTACGTTGTGACGTTTGGTAGCACAAAAAGTGTTCCTCCGGCACACGGGAGTTACATAATCTCATAGTTATAGGAACATGTATAAGTCATGAAGAAAGCTATAGCAACATACTAAACGATCAAGTGCTAAGCTAACGGAATGGGTCAAGTCAATCAGATCATTCATCTAATGATGTGATCCCATTAATCAAATAAAAACTCTTTGTCTATGGTTAGGAAACATAACCATCTTTGATTAATGAGCTAGTCAAGTAGAGGCATACTAGTGACACTCTGTTTGTCTATGTATTCACACATGTATTATGTTTCCGGTTAATACAATTCTAGCATGAATAATAAACATTTATCATGAAATAAGGAAATAAATAATAACTTTTATTATTGCCTCTAGGGCGTATTTCCTTCACTCTCCCCTTACCAAAAGGGTTTTCTACATCATATCCTGTCATGGATATCATGTTCTGCTTGTCCTTGGGAAGAATATACCCTTGAAATATGTGTTTAAACACATTTTCCTTTCCATTGTTCTGTTTAAACCTGATAACCACTTTTCCTTTCCATTGGTTTCCTGGCTTATGTAAACACCTCATTGTACCACTATGTTAGAAAGACCCTGTTACTTTTGTTGATGACATTCCGGTAACCACCGATTGACGGGAATCTTGCCTACTGGTCCGCCTCGTTCAACGAGCAGGAAAATGGTTCTCTTCGTCCCTCGCCCTTGGTATCGATGTTGTTGCTGACATAACTAACAGGCTATTCCCTGACAGGCCTGGCTTTCATGACCATGCAAGATGCGAGTGCCCTTCCTAATTTTATCCCACGTGGTGGGCCCATAACCCACAGTTCCACAGGATCGAAACATGACTCTCATGTACATCCCTGTTACGGAGTTATCCCTTGCGCTTCGTTCCGTATGTAATTCGCGAGCCACCTTCCTAGTGATCAATTCTGGTATTAGACACAATACTTATTCGTATTGCTCTGAATCCCTTCCACACTCTATTTCAGGCAATAAACGATTGCCTATCCGCTCAAAACTTCTTATTGCACCGTCTTACTTGCTCTCGATGTTTTCTTAAGTTTCAATTCAAGAGTTACTTTCTGCCACCTTCCCTGGTGTTATCTACCGGCTGAGCAACCTTGTAGAGGCCCGTTCTTCCGAAGTTACCCCTTAGCATTATCGTAAGTACGGTGGAGTTCCTGAAGAAAGGACGAGAACCTCATCATGATGCATTGATGCATAGGAATGAAGACATCAGCACTATGGATCGACCACTTCAAGAAGAGCAACCAAGACCGGGAAGATTTGTTATAATTTCGTAACCAGACCTTTCCCCCTTACTGTACTCTTAAATCTCGGGACGAGATTTCTTGTAGTGAGGAGAATTGTGACGCCCGGATAATTAAGCTACAGTAATTCTCTGCTAATGATGCCACATCACTTCGATTACTATCGCTAATCTCGTGTTAGTTCGAAACCGATTCAAATTCAATTTCAATTAAAGGCAAAAAATAAAAGTTTTCAAACAATGAAACCAAAATGTTCAAGGTGGGTCCGATAAATCATGTGTAAATACGATGGAGAAACCAAACCTTGATAAAACATCTAAGGGCTCTAAACTAATTAAAACAGTAGTGAGAACAATTAAACAAATACCTATTGGATTTTATAAAATATTAAAAATATTTTATTATGGGTTAAGAATTGATGTGACAACAGCTTGTTTATAAATACTACTTTAGGTACTAGTGGTGATTTTTGTAAAAAAACTAAAGATTAAAAGAAACTAGAAATAAAACAGAAAAGAAAATAAATAAAAAGAAAAGGTCTAAACAAAAATAAAACAACAAAAAAAAGAAAAGGAAGAAAGACCCCCCCCCCCCCACGCTGGGCCTCATCCCAGCTGGCCATCTAGCCAGGCCGGCCCACCTAACCCCCTCCATAACCCCCACTAATGGAAACCCTAGCCCGGTCCACCCCCACTGCTCCCGCACGATCCCCACTCCTCCCCCCCACGTCTCTCTCCCCCTCGTCCCGATCTAGATCGGGGTCGCGCCCGATCCCGACGCAGGCGCCATCCCCGACTGCGCCCTCGCCGCCCGGAGCGACTCCGCCGCCGGAGGACCTCGCTGGATCGCCTCCACCTCGTCGCCGCCTTCCTCCCCGACTCGCGTCACCAAGCCTCGCCGCCCTGTGCCCCTGCAACGCCGGTGAGGCCATCGGCCTCCGCCTTCCCTCCTCCTCTTCCCCTCTGTCGCCGTGCACACTCGCCGACCAGGCCCCGAACGTGCTCACCGCGCCGGCGCACGCCTCTGACCACTGCCTCGTACGCGCGCTGGCCGCGCTCACCGCATCCTCGCCTCGCCCGCCGCGCCTCCGCACGCGCCCATGGCCGCACTGCCCTACTGTCATGCGGCCACGGCTCCCTCCCCACCCGCGCACCGCGTCGTCGTGGCCGCGACCCGCGCTCCTCGCCTCGCCCGCCGCCGCCTCACACCGTCCTGCTGCCTTCGCTCGCCGCCCCCGCTGTGTCGCCTGCCCCGCACCCCCCCTGTCCGCCGCACGCGCCCGCGCCTCCTGCTGCCGCACTCGCCAGTCGGGCCTCCTGCGCACAGGCTCGTGGCTGCGCCTGCTTCCCCCCATAGCGCTCGTTGCTTGCCGCTGCACGCCGTTTCCCGCGCCCGCGGCCGCCTCTCCACGGGCCACGGCCACCACACCGCCCCTGCTCCCCTCTCCCCGCCTTCGCCCACCGTGGCCCTCATGCCCCGCTGCGGCAACCCCCGCGGTGGCCACGCCCCACCCCGGGCAGGCTACAGGCGCCCGTCGCCCGTTACGGCCGTGCCCGCTGCTCGTTAAACCGCACCCGCCCCGGTTGGCCCCCAGGGCCAATGACAAACGGGGCCCACCCCCAGAACGATTTTAAATAAAAAAATAAAAAAATAAAAATGAATTAATAAAATTAATTAGTTATTAATTAATTAACTAATGAATTAATTAAGTTAATTAATCATGTTTACCTAATCTAATTAAAATAAATTAGCCTAATCACTTAGTTAGTCTAATTAACTCGGTTTAGTTAACCTGTGTAAATGACACGTGGGACCCAGAGGTCTGTTGACTAGTCAAAGTGCACGTTTGACCGCTGACGTCATGCTGCCATCATGCTGACGTCATAAATGCATTTTAGGATTAAATTAATTTTGTTAATTCTAGAAAATGATAAAATCCTTTTAAAATTAATATAAAATAAATCGTAGCTTGGATGGAAAAACTTTGTACATGAAAGTTGCTCAGAACGACGAGACGAATCCGGATATGCATCCCATTCGTTCGCCATGCATCCCTAGCATAGCAAACACGCAACTTTCCCCCTCGGGTTCATTTGTCCGAAAACGCAAAACACCGGGAATACTTTCCTGGATGTTTTCCCCCTTCACCGGTACCACCTCGTACCGCGTTAGGGCACACCCAACACCGCTTTTTGCTTTGTCATGCATCATTATGCATCTGTTTGCATCGTATTCATTGTTTCTTCCCCCTCTTCTCTCCGGTAGACTACGAGACCGACGCCGCTGCTGGTGCCCCATCCGACTACGTCAACGACGACCCCTCCTTGTCTGAGCAACCAGGCAAGCCCCCCCCTTTGATCACCAGATATCACCTACTCTTCTCTATACTGCTTGCATTAGAGTAGTGTAGCATGTTACTGTTTTCCGTTAATCCTATCCTGATGCATAGCCTGTCCTTGCTACTACTGTTGTTACCTTTACCTACAATCCTAATGCTTAGTATAGGATGCTAGTTTATCATCAGTGGCCATACATTCTTGTCCGTCTTCCTTGCTATACTATCGGGCCGTGATCACTCGGGAGGTGATCACGGGTATATACTATATACTTTATACATGATACATGTGATGACTAAAGTCGGGTTGGCTCGAGGAGTACCCGCGGTTGATTCACGAATTGGGGCTGGAAGGACATACTTTCCCGACGTCCCTCTGAGTGGATCTTTGTGGCGAAGCGATAGGGCAGGTTGAGACCACCTAGGAGAGAGGTGGGCCTGGCCCCGGTCGGTGTTCGCGGTTATTTCAAGATAACACGTTTAACGAGATCTTGGTATTTGATCTGAGTCTGGTTACTGGCCTATACGCACTAACCATCTACGCGGGGACAGTTATGGGCACTCCACGTCGTGGTATCAGCCGAAGCCTTCATGACGTCAGCGACTGAGCGGCGCACGCCGGATTGGACTGGAACGCCTGCTAGGCTAGGTTTGCTTCCGGCCGCGTTCGCAACGTGCAGGTGTGCAAAGGGCGATGGGCCCAGACCCCTGCGCCATAGGATTTACACCGGCATGCTGACCTCTTTGTTGTGCCTAGGTAGGGCTGCGACGTGTTGATCTTCCGAGGCCGGGCATGATCCAGGAAAGTGTGTCCGGCCAAATGGGATCGAGCGTGTTGGGTTATGTGGTGTACCCCTGCAGGGAAGTTAATCTATTCGAATAGCCATGTCCATCGGTAAAAGGACGACCCAGAGTTGTACCTTGACCTTATGACAACTAGAAGTGGGTACTTAATAAAACACACCCTTCCAAGTGCCAGATATAGCCGGTGATCGCTCTCTCACAGGGCGACGAGGGGAGGATCATCGGTTAGGATTATGCTATGCGATGCTACTTGGTGAACTTACCATCTACTCTCTTCTCCTGCTGCAAGATGGAGGTTACCAGAAGCGTAGTCTTCGAAAGGACTAGTTATCCCCCTCTTATTCCAGCATTCTGCAGTTCAGTCCACATATGATAACCCCTTTTTCATTTGATACCAATGCATACATATGTAGTGTAGCTCCTTGCTTGTGAGTACTTTGGATGAGTACTCACGGTTGCTTTGCTCCCTATTTTCCCCCTTTCTATACTCGATTGCTGCGACCAGACGTTGGAGCCCAGGAGCCAGACGCCACCGTCGACGACGACTACTACTACTCGGGAGGTGCCTACTACTACGTGCAGCCCGCTGACGACGACCAGGAGTAGTTTAGGAGGATCCCAGGCAGGAGGCCTGTGCCTCTTTCGATCTGTATCTCAGTTTGTGCTAGCCTTCTTAAGGCAAACTTGTTTAACTTATGTCTGTACTCAGATATTGTTGCTTCCGCTGACTCGTCTATGATCGAGCTCTTGCATTCGAGCCCTCGAGGCCCCTGGCTTGTAATATGATGCTTGTATGACTTATTTTTATTTGTAGAGTTGTGTTGTGATATCTTCCCACGATTCCCTGATCTTGATCGTACATGTTTGCGTGTATGATTAGTGTACGGTCAAATCGAGGGCGTCACAAGTTGGTATCAGAGCCGACTGCCTGTAGGAATCCCCCTTTCCAACTCCTTGGCTGAAGTCGAGTCTAGACATTACAAAACTTTTTACTAACATGGTTGTGTGCCTTACGGGCCCACGTCGCCATTTGGGTGGTATTAGGATCTTTTATTTCTCGTCTATGCTCTGGGACTCTAATCTCTCTTCTATTCGGGATAAATGATTTTACGAACTCTGACTCTAGGTTCTCGTAATTACTTCCTCCCGGAGAGCCCCTCACTCCAGATGATTGCATGGTGCGCCGAAGGATTCCGAAGATACTCTCCAATGTTATCCCGAGAACTTTTGCTCATTGCATTTGCAATTCCCTTCCACCGTCACCCCTATAGATAAGTACATGCACTTGGCATTCTTACACTAGTTCCCAGTTGCTCTTGTTAGTATAAGATACCCCGAAATACTCGTCGTTGTTCTGAGAATCCTTGTGCCTGCTTCGCTGTGTGACCGAAAAGTTCGAATCGGTTGCACCGAGATTGAAAACCTAGATCGACTTAGTGATCTCGGTATGACCGAAATGGATGAATCGGTTAGACCGAAACACACAAAGAAGTTTTGGAAGTTTAAGTCTATGACGAATCGGGGACTCTGAGTGCTCCTCACACAGAGTGGTTCAAATCTGACTTGATCAAACTTTGTGATGCAGCATGAATAGAGTTTGAGACGAGAAAAGCATAGATAGCTAGAGAAGGTTCTTAGGCATTCTTGTCCATCCACTTGGCCAAAAGAAAAGGAAACCAATCAATCAAAACAACAAGTGGATGTCCTCGAATGAGTAAATTATGCAACCAACATGCTCACACAATAAAATGACAAATGAAATATGTGGCAAAGCATGCACAAACAATTCTAGCATCTATCAAGCAATTGGCGATGACTAGGTCATCTATATATGAGTATATTGACTTAGGAGTCAAATGAGAACATTTGATCATAGGTCATACTCATCATTTAAGCACAAGTGGGGTTACCACTTTTACATAAAGCGTTGTTGTGTTCACACCATTAGAGTTGCTTTAACTCAATTGTTAGAGTAAAGCTCAACCTAGATGTGAGTCCCCCCTAAGAGGGATGAACTAACCTTGGGTTTTGTCGATGATGACTTCATGTAGGTGTTGAAGATGTGGATGCTCTAAGTTGATGTAGATCATTCGGAGCTATCCTTTGGAGTGAGTTGCACTTTCAATACCTACACAGGTTAGTCCCACAAGGAACAAACAACGATATCCATAGGCATAGAGTGATGCACACACACGATGATGTCTATGAAAGCTTTAGGTTACCTTGTCCCTTGTCTTACCAACAAGAGGGTTTGTGACTCCTTGAACTAGTGCAAGATGTGGAAGTTGATTGCACTTGTTCATGCCAAAATGATAAGGGTGAAGTATGTTGGCGGAGTCACCCTCAAGAACTCTCTAGTTCTTCTTCTTCGGGATCCACACCATCTTGATGGGAATCCTCGGAGTTGTAGTTGTACTTGATGAAGTGGAACTTGATGTAGTCTTGGGAACCCACTTGACCAAGGCCTTAGGAGCTTCTTCAAATGCATCAATTTCCTCTTGAAGCTTGTCCTTGCCTTTTTGCTTGTGGTCTTTGTAACGCCCTCGATGCGGCTATATCTCCCACGTGTCGAAGCACGACTTAGAGGCATAACCGCATTGAAAGCAATGTCGCAAGTGAGGTAATCTTCACACAACCCATGTAATACATAAGGGAAAGGGATACATAGTTGGCTTACAATCGCCACTTCACACAATACATGAAAAAAGCATTACATCATCCAGATACAAACAAGGTCCAACTACGGAACCAAAATAAAAGAAGAACCCCAAATGCGACACGGTCCCTGATCGACCCCAATTGGGCTCCACTATTGATCAACTAGAACGAAAGCAACACAAGGACAAGATCTTCAACGAGCTCCTGCTTGAGCTTGGTTGCGTCATCTGCACGGTTCAACGGCACCTGCAAGCTGGTTTGGAAGTATCTGTGAGCCACGGGGACTCAGCAATCTCGCACCCTCGCGATCAAGACTATTTAAGCTTATAGGTAGGGAAAAAGGTATGAGGTGGAGCTGCAGCAAGCGACTAGCATATATGGTGGCTAACATACGCAAATGAGAGCGAGAAGAGAAGGCAAAGCACGATCGATAAAAGTATGATCAAGAAGTGATCCTAGAACAACCTATGTCAAGCATTACTCCAACACCGTGTTCACTTCCCAGACTCCGCCGGAAAGAGACCATCACGGTTACACACGTTGTTGATATATTTTAATTAAATTAAGGTTCAATTTATCTACAACCGGACATTAACAAATTCCCATCTGCCCATAACCGCGGGGACGGCTTTCGAAAGTTCAAATCCCTGCAGGGGAGTCCCAACTTAGCCCATGACAAGCTCTCACAGTCAACGAAGGAATAGACCTCCTCCCTAGACGTTCCGATCAGACTCGGTATCTCGGTTCTACAAGACACTTCGACAAGTTAAAACAAATCTAGCAACACCACCCAGATGTGCCAACAAATCCCGATAGGAGCTGCACATATCTTGTTCTCAGGGCACACCGGATGAGCAAGACGTCGGGTAGGCCAGCCCAGAGTTGCCCCTGGTAGCCCTGGACATCGCTCGGTTGGACCAACACTCAGAGGAGCACTGGCCCGGGGGGGGGGGGTTAAAATAATGATGACCCTTAGGCGCGCGACCCCCAAGGGAAAAGAAAAAGGCTAGGTGGCGAATGGTAAAACCAATGTTGGGCATTGTTGGAAGAGTTTTATTCAGGGCGAACTGTCAAGGGGTTCGCATTATTACCCAACCGCGTAAGGAACGCAAAATCCGGGAACATAACACCGATATGACGGAAACTAGGGCGGCAAGAGTGGAACAAAACACCAGGCATAAGGCCGAGCCTTCCACCCTTTACCAAGTATATAGATGCATTAATTAAATAAGATATATTGTGATATCCCAACAAGTAAAACATGTTCCAACAAGGAACAACATCTCCATGTTCCAACAAGGAACAAACTTCAATCTTCACCTGCAACTAACAACGCTATAAGAGGGGCTGAGCAAAGTGGTAACATAGCCAAACAACGGTTTGCTAGGACAAGGTGGGTTAGAGGCTTGGTTCAACAATATAGGAGGCATGATTAGCAAGTGGTAGGTATCGCAGCATAGGCATAGCAAAAGAGCGAGCATCTAGCAAGCAAAGATAGAAGTGATTTCGAGGGTATGGTCATCTTGCCTGAAATCCCGCAAGGAAGAAGAACGAGTCCATGAAGAAGATAAACGGACGTAGACGAACGGGTCCTCATAAACGCGATGTTACCGGAACCAACCCGAAGAAGCAAACACCGGAAAGAAGCACACAACATAGTAAACAACCAACACAAGAACATGATATGATATGCGGGATGCGGTATGCGATGCATATGCAAGATTTGACAAGGAATGATTGAACCTGGCCTCAACTTGGAAATCCAAGTGTGCCACTGGAAAGGTGAGATGAAATCGCTTGAAAACGATATTGACGGTGTCCTAGACTAGGGGGTACTCAACACGTCATCTCCCGATCTGATAGATTGGGCCGAGGACCCCCATGGCCATATACTCATGGGCCAGTTCGGACGGCTGCCGCATACAAGGAAGATTCCACAAGACTTGGCGATCAAGACAAGGACTTCTCCCCACCGGCGTATTCGGCTAGGACTCTTGTTATCCTAGGCCTCCGGTGCATTATATAAACCGAGGCCAGGCTAGTCGATAGAGATACACATCAACAATCATACCATAGGCTAGCTTCTAGGGTTTAGCCTCCTTGATCTCATGGTAGATCTACTCTTGTACTACCCATATCATCAATATTAATCAAGCAGGACGTAGGGTTTTACCTCCATCAAGAGGGCCCGAACCTGGGTAAAACATCGTGTTCCCTGCCTCCTGTTACCATCCGGCCTAGACGCACAGTTCGGGACCCCCTACCCGAGATCCGCCGGTTTTGACACCGACATTGGTGCTTTCATTGAGAGTTCCGCTGTGTGATCGACAAAAGGATCGATAGCTCGCCTACAGATCAACTGCGACTTCGACATCTTCGTCACCAGCTCGGCTGGTCACCTTAGTTCGACCAAGAATTGCACCCCGTGTTCGGATCACCATTGTCGGGACAAGGGCCTTCATCAAACATCAACTCCGATCTCTATCAAGATCACGGAGGAATCATCTATGGAGCTCGGGGGCTCAACGTCAACATTGCCCTCAAGCGACCGTGCTGTTTTTCCAAACAGCGAACTTGTATCCGCTGCCACCACCTCTTAGAGCATCGCTTTGACGATCCCTTTGATGGAATTGTGCGTAATTGGGTCTACAACAACCCTGAAAAATTTCGTCGAGTTCCGATGGAGTAATCTCTGGCAATCCGCGATATACCGGAGCCCTGTCAAATCTGGACGGTAATTTGGATGAGTTTAGGGCGTGGTGCCCAGCTTCTAGCTCGGACGTCCTTTGGAAGATCCAACCGTTGATCGGCTGCGGAATTCCTATATCTACCACCTTTCAAAATTTCAGCTCGATCCGACCGTCCAAACTCTGAGAACCTTCTGATTAGTGCATCACTTTTCGGATCTGTTTTCTGCGCGAAAACGAATCCAACCCGAGTTCATCTTTTTTATGAACGGGATTTCGGACATCCCTTTTGAAGGAAGTTTTGTATGGGGTATTGTGTTTTGTTCCTGAACACATCCCACTAACTTTAAGATCTTTTGAACATGATCTTCAACATCATGCTGGTGTCAAACCAGTCCGCCAATATTACTCCACGGCTGCCGACCTGCGCTAGACACGTCGTCACTTTAGCCGAGCTCAACTTCTTCGGATCATCACCCCGGCAAGCCAAACAAGAGTCCGGCATCGCGAAGGATAAATCATCATCAACATCGCCGCCCCACGGATTACACAGAGCGGGCATACCGGCATCGCCGCACGGTCGCTTCATCAAGCCGGCATCGACCATGTCACGACTTGCATCGACAGGGCCACACTATTGCTTCTTCAAGCTGGTGTCCATCACGCCGACCTACTTCGACTCATCGGCTGACGTCGAGGCTTCGACATCTCAGCTAGACCGGGGGCTTCGCCATCTCTTCATCAACCTACTCCGGACACTTCGGCGTCACTAGCCGACCAGCTTCGTCACGTTAGCTGGGCCGAGGGCTTTGCCTCGGCGAGTCAACCTTTACCAGCATTGCCATGCTGTCGTTTTATCGCCCATCAGGCAATGGGTGTGCGGAGCGAGTCCCAATTTTGGGAATCACCTTCCTTCGAATTGCTACAGCAAATAAACCAGGTGCTATTAATCCCAGTATTTTTTGCTTGTTTGGGTTCATTTTTCCCAAGAAATTATTACTCTGGTTTGTCCATGATATGTACACAGGTCTATCAAATGGTGACCGCATTAACGATGGTCGCGTGGTGGTTTGATCAGTTTCCGTACATAGTCCGGCGAACGCCGCATCCGGAGCTCGGACCGACCTGTGAATTCAGGCTTTGCCACGCCTTTACTACATCACGCCGACGCCCTGCATCGACATTGACTTCGGCGCCAGGCCATATTTCTTCTATTCCTCACTTTGCATAAATTATTTATTATGCAACATTTTTTTAATTATCATTATTACTGTTATCTCCGGTTTGCACTATTTTTTTGCACAGGAAAATGATCCGGGGACTTCGGCGTCACTCTGCCGGTCTGCATTGACCGTGCTATGTCACCACTTCGACGTGTCGAGCTCTCCGCTCCGCCACCTCGGGACCAGCTTGGGGGATGGAACCTTGCCCCGCATCAAGCTCGGACCGCGTCATCAATACCGAACACATTAACCAGCTCAGTCGCTTTCATGCTCAAAGCTTTAATTTCTAACTTGTGTCCGGTTCAACCAAGCATTATACTTTTTTGGAAAAAAGTTGCTTGTAAAAAACTTTCTTGTCCAACTTTGTTTGTGACGCATAAATTCAAATACCCTGTTTACTTGGGGGTTCCTTTATGAAGCTTTTCCTGTTGCATATGATTATACTTGTACGGCTTCGTTCCTTGATCGTGTATTACGCCACAATATGCACCATATTGACTTAAGAGATTTGCAAGCTGGGTTGCCTCGCTCTTGTGTTTACCCCTACGTTCCTGATTGTTCGGCTAGGGAGTAAAGGGAGCACCTCTGCGATTGTCATGATCGGGTCACCCGAGCCGGACCTCAGACTGGGTGAAGCCGAAAGCTAGCGCTCTTATAGTTATTCAATGATGGTCGGCACACAACGGAACTCATGAGTACAAAAAATCTATTGCACAAGTCTCATAATAACAATGAGCACCGAAGAAAGGTATCGGTGGGGGTACTATTTTCTTAGAAGATGCTTCTTACTCTTCGCAGTAATATAGCATAAGTTCCCTGAGCGCGCTTTGTCTGTTACAACCTTATGGCCTGATTGCCTGGTTATTGGAAACACCGTCGATATTCTCGACCGATGGAGTACATAACACTTTCCGGTCCTTAACCGAAGAGGGAGAAGCCGACGGTCAGTTAAGACGCGTTTAAAGTTCGGTTGAACATAGATATGATATAAGTACTTCGGTACATGCAATCATTCTTCTACCCAAGTCACTTGGGGGCTCTTAAGTTTATTTGAGCCGTTTTATAATAAGTGTTCTTCTTCTCAATCGTTGCAAAGTTCTATTATTATTATTTATCACTCCTTTTTTCGAGGCGAGTGTGCAGTCACTAGCCGGGGAGCCTAATTTCTCTCTCAAAGCCGCTAGAGTTTAGTCTGCTAAACTGGCCTAATGAGAAGTACTCCGCCCTCGGGATAGGAGGTTGAAGCCGTAGGCTGACCCGCTCGAAGTCTTGAGATAGGATGTGTCATGTTAAAGAACGACAGAAGCACTTCTTTTTTCTAAGACCAATTTTCGGATTGGCACCGAACACTTGATCTTGTTCGGACGTCATATTTTTACTGACGTTTCTTGGTTTTCCAAGCTTTTTGGCACTTTTAAACTATCTGTGCTTTTCCAGCATTAGTCTCGCAGTGCAACGCCGGACACCTTTAGGGATTCAGCAAAAACATTCTCAGATATTGTTATATATGCATCGGTTTTGAATTGTGTCTTCGGTCAATAGTTGGGTTGCTCGGCTCCTGCACTTGCTTCCTACGTTCCGTTTTGTTCGGCTAGGCGTGCAAAGGGAGAACCACTGCGATTGTGCTTCCAGCTCACATGGTTAAGCACCTTAGTGGAGAAAGCCGAAAACTGACTGTCACAATAAGCGTAAAATGGTCAGCGATCCGATGACTATGATGGGCCATTCATAACATTGGCCGAATTGTTTACGGCTTGACCTCGACTGTCACCGAACACTATCGGGGGCTATTAACTGGCCTCCCAAACTAAATCCTCGATATTTTGCTCTTACATTCGAGCTGAGGTTTAATGATCATGCTTAGCATGACAACCCAAAGAAAGGAACCAATAGCGGGACTATTTTCTTTGGAAGACATTTCTTCTGTTAAATAGTAATATAACTCTGTGCGTACCTTTGTTTATAAAACTGTATGGCCAGATTGCCTTGTTTGTTGTAAATCTTTTCCCTCATAAAGGCTTTATAAAGTAGGACA
This sequence comes from Triticum urartu, assembly GCF_056163025.1. NCBI lineage: Eukaryota > Viridiplantae > Streptophyta > Magnoliopsida > Poales > Poaceae > Triticum > Triticum urartu. The sequence goes on along the minus strand of NC_141873.1, from coordinate 590,911,838 downwards.
AACACTCCTCGGCTACTGGCCGAGGAGGTGGAAGCCGATGGTCGGTCAACAAAGTTTTGTACAATGCGGATCTGAGCATTAATGACGTAAAGTACTTGGATACATAGAGTCATTACACATAATTTGTGATTTTACTATGGATATTGATCCTTAATTCGGCCAACCGTGCCCGCATTAAGGCTCGGGGGCTACTGGGCTTCAGGCTTATTATTTACAAATATTAAAGGGGCACATCGATCCCCTGATCTGGTGTTGCCACCCGACCAGTGTCTCGGGGGCTACTGCATTGCTTGTCCAATGCAGAAAATTTTATGTGCAATATAGTTTCCGAGGAGATTTTGATCCTCAGGTTGGTCGGCCGCACCCAACCTGAGTCTCGAGGACTGAGCACGCCACTTTTAGTGTCCCGAAGTATTCTGCCGAGCTAGGACTTGATCCTCAGGCCGATTTTGCAAATCGACCTAAGTCTCAGCGGCTACTGGGATCAGCGGTCTTATGTCATCCTTCATGTGCATCTCGGGTTTTAGACCGATACACACCTTGAGGGCTACTGGCTATATATCTCGGCAGAGAATAAATTGCACCAATAAAAAATATTGACAAAAAATCGGCCCATAGTCGGGGTGGTGCGCCACCTCGGAAGCAGTCCGGCATAAAGCTCGGGCGCTAGTGGCTGGCTCCATAGAGGGCATTTCCGGCATTAAGCTCGGCTAAACTCCTTCAAACTTTTTTGAACCAAGGTGATATGACACCTCGGATATAGTCCGGCGTTGGAGCTCGGATACAGTCCGACGTTGGAGCTCGGATACATAGTCCGGCGTTGGAGCTCGGATACATTTCGGCGTTAGAGCTGGGAAGCGGTCCGGCATTGGTGCTCGGCCGCAAAAGATACCTCGAATGCAGTCCGGCGTTGGAGCTCGGACGCAAGAGGATGCTGCCGCCTGGGAACAACTTCAAACCCGAGGTGTGGCATAAAAATAGCAAGGCATTGATAAAGGCCGAAAACTTAAAGGGGCTCCTCGGATACCCGACGTGTAAACTCGTCGAATGCATTTCGGCGATCCTCAAGATCGAAGATAAAGAAGATTCGTTGAACTAGTTTTCAAGACCGACGAACGAAGATGAAGAACAGTTCGGAAGAATTGAGGAGCGTCCCTAACTTGAAGACCGGTTCAGGGGGCTACTAACGGTGTCCTGGACTAGGGGGTACTCAACACGTCATCTCCCGATCTGATAGATTGGGCCGAGGACCCCCGTGGCCGTATACTCATGGGCCAGTTCGGACGGCTGCCGCATACAAGGAAGATTCCACAAGACTTGGCGATCAAGACAAGGACTTCTCCCCACCGGCGTATTCGGCTAGGACTCTTGTTATCCTAGGCCTCCGGTGCATTATATAAACCGAGGCCAGGCTAGTCGATAGAGATACACATCAACAATCATACCATAGGCTAGCTTCTAGGGTTTAGCCTCCTTGATCTCGTGGTAGATCTACTCTTGTACTACCCATATCATCAATATTAATCAAGCAGGATGTAGGGTTTTACCTCCATCAAGAGGGCTCGAACCTGGGTAAAACATCGTGTTCCCTGCCTCCTGTTACCATCCGGCCTAGATGCACAGTTCGGGACCCCCTACCCGAGATCCGCCGGTTTTGACACCGACAGATATAAAGATCACCGGAATCGGAGTTACGGTTTGGAAATGGCAATCAATTCAAATATGGCATTGGTCTGCGATATACAACAAGTAGCCATTTAAATGCAACAAGATGAACATGCTACAGCACCCAACATGGCATCAAAATACATGGCAGGGATCCATTCATGATGCTTAACAAAAGATGAACACTGAGGTACGGCCAATTCATCCATTAACAGGTTCAAACAAGCATGGCAAAAATGCATTTGGCAAACAAATCTCAGACTTAGTGAAATTAACACTTGTCTGGAATTTCAGATCAGATAGCACTCTTTGGAGCAAGAAAAACAATATGCTACAGGACCTGAACATGGCAAAGTAAAGCATGGCATGGAGCTACTCAAAGAGCTTAACAAAAGTCCTTTAGTGACCTTGAGCCAAAAGGGATCAGAAAATACATTTGCAAGCATGCGAACATGGCAAAAACATAATCAGATCTCAGACTTAGTGAAAAACTGGAGCATGCAAATCAGATATCAAGTAGGCATGTTTACGAGCTCGATGCACTCACTACAGAGCAAGGCATGACAAACTAAGCATACACCCATCAAGAATACACATTATACAAACTAGACATGGCAAGAGCAACAACATAGCATGCACGGATCAACTACAACAACCTCGGCAAAATCGCTAACAAGTAGACAATCTGCCCAGATTCATGAAATGAAAAAAGTAGAGCTCGATTGACTCAAGCTAGGGTGCTCCATAATTGCAAACAAAGACATGGATGGATAGAGCACTACAAGATTAACAAAACATCCTTACTGATCATCCTCAAAAGAGGCACGGATCACTAGGAAACAACATGAACATATGGCATAATGAGATAAACAGCCCAAGGACTTAGTGAAAATGCTAAGTCCCTGAAATCAGCATTAACGAATGCTCCACTTTGCAAGCTTGTGCTAGTCACCACACACATCACAAAAAATACATGGATGGCACCTCTGGAAAGATGGCAAGGCATATAAAAAAATACATGTAGAGCTCAGGAGCATATCATGCACACATTAATCATGGCAAAAATGACAAATAGCTATTTGGTGCAGCAGATCTGACAATAATCTCAAATAGCTCTCTTCCAACAGCATTTCGGGCATCAAGATGAGCTCAAATGAAAATGATGCAATGAGATGAAATGATGTACTCTCCGAGACGAACATTTTGGTATGCTACACGCGCAAAACGGAGCTACAAATGCAAAGTTGTGACATGATGAAGATTGCAAAATGCTTAGGGTTTGGAGGGGAAAAGTCAACCGTCGGGTGGATCCAGATCTGGATCTCGCCGGAGCATGGAGATCGAGGATGGACGGGAATGGCGCCACGGTGGTCAGAGCAGCGAGGATGGCCGGAGCGGCGCGACGGCTCGCCGGAGAGGAAGCGGGGGCGCCAGATCCGGGGTCTTCGGGACCCAGGGCGACGCGGGCGGCTATGCGCGGCGCGCGGCAGAGGCGCGGCCAGGTCGTCGCCGGCGGGAGAGGCCGGGTGCCGGCGCGCGGGGTGACGGCCGCGGCGACGCCGGAGAGGCGGCGGCGGAGCCGCGTAGGACGGCGGGCGGGCGGCGCAAGGGCTCGGGAGCCAGGCGGCGGCGGCGCGGGTCAGGCGGGCCGGATCTGGGCCCGCAGGGCCCGGCGCGGTGGAGGCGGCGGCTGAGGCCAGGTGGCGGCCTGGGAGTGGCTGGGAGCGGCGGCGGGTTCCTGTCCGGCCCCGGGACGGACATGTCCGGCGGGCGAGAGGGAATTTTTAGGGTTTCATCCGCAAATTTGGACGGGGAGGACATATTTATAGGTAGAGGGAGCTAGGAGAGTCCAAATGAGGTGCGGTTTTCGGCCACGCGATCGTGATCGAACACTCTAGATGATGGAGAGGGTTTTGGTGGGTTTTGGGCCACTTTGGAGGGGTGTTGGGCTGCAACACACACGAGGCCTTTTCGGTCCATCGGTTAACCGTTGGAGTATCAAACGAAGTCCAAATGGCACGAAACTTGACAGGCGGTCTACCGGTAGTAAACCAAGGCCGCTTGGCAAGTCTCGGTCCAATCCGGAAATGTTTAACCCCCACACATGAAAGAAAGGTAGAAATGACCACCGGAGGAGAACGGAGCACCGGAATGCAAAACGGACAACGGGAAAGATGCTCGGATGCATGAGACGAACATGTATGCAAATGAAATGCACATGATGACATGATATGCAATACATGACATGCAAGCAATGACAAGGCAACAACAGCGAATAACTAGACGACACCTGGCACATCGGTCTCGGGGCGTTACAGTCTTGTGGTGGAAGATCATCTTGAGCTTGTGTCCCTTTGAAAGAAGTAGGATCATACTTCTCTTGTTGAGGAACAAACTTCGTCTTGGGATATTGATCTTCTTCCCACTCAACTCCATTGGCATTGAACTTTCATTCAAAACCAATACCTTGATTCTTCCGGTGCCTTCCTTGCTTGCATACAATTTCCTCGAATTGCTTACTCCCGGCAAGGCTCTTGTAAACACCTTTCTCTATAATTCCCTTCAATAAGCTATTTTCTTGCTCAAGTGTAACTTGGCTAAGAGAATCATTAGTGGAATCAAGAGAACTACTAGAAGCAACAACATTGGATTTAGCATGATTATTGTTACTACTAGACATTGGTAGAAAACGGGCCTATAGTCCCGGTTCGTAAGGGCCTTTAGTCCTGGTTCCTGAACCGGGACTAAAGTGTCGGTACTAATGCCCCGACCCTTTAGTCCCGGTTCAATCCAGAACCGGGACTGATGGGCCTCCACGTGGGTGAAGGAAATATGCCCTAGAGGCAATAATAAAGTTATTATTTATTTCCTTATATCATGATAAATGTTTATTATTCATGCTAGAATTGTATTAACTGGAAACATAATACATGTGTGAATACATAGACAAACAGAGTGTCACTAGTATGCCTCTACTTGACTAGCTCGTTAATCAAAGATGGTTATGTTTCCTAACCATGAACAAAGAGTTGTTATTTGATTAACGAGGTCACATCATTAGTTGAATGATCTGATTGACATGACCCATTCCATTAGCTTAGCACCCGATCGTTTAGTATGTTGCTATTGCTTTTCTTCATGACTTATACATGTTCCTATGACTATGAGATTATGCAACTCCCGTTTGCCGGAGGAACACTTTGTGTGCTACCAAACGTCACGACGTAAAAGGGTGATTATAAAGGTGCTCTACAGGTGTCTCCAAAGGTAGATGTTGGGTTGGCGTATTTCGAGATTAGGATTTGTCACTCCGATTGTCGGAGAGGTATCTCTGGGCCCTCTTGGTAATGCACATCACATAAAGCCTTGCAAGCATTACAACTAATGAGTTAGTTGCAAGATGATGTATTACGGAACGAGTAAAGAGACTTGCCGGTAACGAGATTGAACTAGGTATTGGATACCGACGATCGAATCTCGGGCAAGTAACACACCGATGACAAAGGGAACAACGTATGTTGTTATGCGGCCTGACCGATAAAGATCTTCGTAGAATATGTAGGAGCCAATATGGGCATCCAGGTCCCGCTATTGGTTATTGACCGGAGACGTGTCTCGGTCATGTCTACATTGTTCTCGAACCGTAGGGTCCGCATGCTTAATGTTACGATGACAGTTATTATGAGTTTATGCATTTTGATGTACCGAAGGTTGTTCGGAGTCCCGGATGTGATCACGGACATGACGAGGAGTCTCGAAATGGTTGAGACATAAAGATTGATATCTTGGAAGCCTATGTTTGGATATCGGAAGTGTTCCGGGTGAAATCGGGATTTTACCGGAGTACTGGGAGGTTACCGGAACCCCCCGGGAAGCTATATGGGCCTTAGCAACACAAGCATTGCCATCCACAAAATAGTATCCACCAACTAGATAATTAAAGAATGCAGCTGATGTACAAAACCTGAAAACAATGTATTTCATGTAGTGATGTGAGATACATCCTGACTTTTGTTCACATCTTACTCACAACAATTAATACAATAGGCTAGCTAAATCAATTAGAAAACAGTGTCTTATCTGTAAAGCTAAACTACGATGACTGAACCAGATTTGGGTTTTCAAGTTCTGAAGTTTCGTACGGCATATATAGATTAAATTGAAGACTAGATTCAACCAAATCATGGACAGTTCAAAACCTATAATTTTCAAATCAACTAATTAGCTTCAGACCACTGCATAGCATTCAACTACTTCTACTTATATCAAACACAACAGTTCAGACAAACTACCAAGTCTTAACTGAACCAGAGTAGCAGAAGTTTCAGTAAACTGTTTTTGGGATTAATTAATAGTTTCATTACAGCAACCAAATAATCCACTCTCTTGCACGTAGCCGCTGAACTGAAACATGAGCCCGAAAATAATAGAGAACCGGAGAACTCTGCCTTTGCCAAGACGGTACACGTTTACTCTGCCTTGGATGCAATGAACCGGAGAAAATCTAACTAAAACAAGCATATGCTAGCCGGGCCATGGTCAAGTGCGAGCAGAGGAAGATGAGAGGGGGAGGGAGATGCTACCTGCCGTGGTGGGTCGTTGTGGATGAGCTTGAGCTCGGTAGGACCTCTTGGTCACCCTATGAGCAGAGGAGCAAACCCCAGATCAGTGTTCATCCACGGCTGCCAGATCGGATCGAAACGAAGAGAGAAGGGGAAGGGAAGGGATACCTTGAGGATCGACCTGAATCGGCGGTGGTGCCTTCCTGGTAGCCGGAGACCTGCGGCCGGCGTGTAGCGCCGCCACTGCAAACCCTATGCAGGCCACGTGCGCGCCGCGGTCCGGCCAGCTCGACGAAGCGCCACGCATCGAAGCACGCACCCGTGCGCCGGCAAGCAAGCTAGCCGCGACTCCGTGGTTGCTGGGCGGCATCTCCTCTCTCTCCGGCGAGACTGACGCGGGCCGTGGTCGATAGGGGCCGGCGGAAGGGAGGAAGTGCCTGGGCGGCGGAAGGGAGGAGGTGCCTGGGCGGCGGAAGGGAGGAGGTGCCTGGGAGGCGGCGGCGTGATGGGATCATTTGAACGGACGTAGAGCCTGACGCGCTACCCCGTGCGTCCCTTCACCATGGCGGCTGCCTCCGCTTAGGGTTTCGATGGGATGGGGACACGGGAGGGGAGGGGGTGCGGGAGGCGATGGGTGGTGCGGCGGCGAGGGGAGGCGAGGTGACGAGGGGAGAGGGAGAGGGGAGGCAAGGCGGCGAGGGGAGAGGGAGAGGGGTGGCAGATCTGGATCTGGAGAGGGGTTGGGAGACGACGCTAGGGTTCGCGTGCGGGAGGGAGTTTCCTTTTTTTCAGACAAAGAGGGGGGTGAGGGAGAAAGGGCTGCCGTCGGATCTGGATCTGGAGAGGAGCATCCGACGGTGCTGAAGGCACGATCCGCGTGACATGCTCATGGACCAATCAGAGCCCAGTACACGTTATGACCATCTAAATTGGTCTTAATCAATTAAAAATAAGATGTTGAATCATATAAACAGTTTTATGATATGAGAATTCAAAAAAATAAAAACATTCTCATTGTGTCAGCAAATGTGACCTAGTTTTTTAGGAAAACTAACAAACTTAGAATTGGAATAAGACAAATATCTTTAAAAAGTGTTATGAGAAATGAGTTTTTAGGGGAAAAATCATTTTCTATTTTCGGAGTGACAAAATTCTTTTTTGTGAAGAATCTACCAAATATTTCTTTCAAAATAGCACCACACCATTTTCCAAAACTATAAGACAACATTTTATGTACAATTGACCAAATCTTAAAATGTAAAATGCTTTTGATTCACCTCTCATCAAAAAGACAATTTATGTTTCAAAAAAGAATCCCTGAGCATTCTTTTTTTCTACTTTTTCACATGAAAAATTCAAAAAGTGATCTCCTATTATGCACAAGGGTGCATATTGGAATGGCAAACAATGTTGCCTAAGGAAGTTTTCATTTTCTTTGGACGAAAAACCATTTTTCATTTTTCGAGTGCCCAAAAGGAGGGTTTTTTGTGAAGGACCTCCCAAATAATTGTTGCAAAATTGGACCAAATCAATTTTATAAAATACTAGGACATATTTAATGCACAATTGACCAAATGGTTGGGTGTCAAAAGTTTTGATCCACCTCTGGTGAAAAAGACAAACTTCCGCCGATTCAGCTGGAAGTGGGTCAAATTTGAACTGTAGCTGCCTTGTAGTTTGCTCTTTATTTTTTACAAAAATCATTTCTAGGTACATAAGTATATATTTAATCAGAGAAACACCAAAAAAATTCCAAGATTCAACCACTAGCTAGGAACGGTCATTCCCGCCGTTTTGACCGCATTTTGAAACGGGCATAACAAATTCAAAAAAAATCAAAAATTGGAAAACCTTCGCATTGTGTCATTATATATGACCAAGTTACCAGGAAAAATAATAAACTTGTAATACGGCAATTCTTTTAAAAAAGTGTTATCAGAAATGAGCTATCATGTGTGAAGATTCATGGCTTTCAAGCCAAATGATCAATCCTATGCCCACATTCATGGCATAGTTTGTTCAAATTATCTCATATTGTGCACAAGGGTGCATATTGGAATGGCAAATAATGTTGCCTAAGGAAGTTTTCATTTTCTTTGGACGAAAAAACCATTTTTTTCATTTTTCGAGTGCCCAAAAGGAGGGTTTTTTGTGAAGGACCTCCCAAATAATTGTTGCAAAATTGGACCAAATCAATTTTATAAAATACTAGGACATATTTAATGCAAAATTGACCAAATGGTTGGGTGTCAAAAGTTTTGATCCACCTCTGGTGAAAAAGACAAACTTCCGCTGATTCAGCTGGAAGTGGGTCAAATTTGAACTGTAGCTGCCTTGTAGTTTGCTCTTTATTTTTCCAAAACTCATTTCTAGGTACATAAGTTTATATTTAATCAGAGAAACACCAAAAAAATTCCAAGATTCAACCACTAGCTAGGAATGGTCATTCCCGCCGTTTTGACCGCATTTTGAAACGGGCATAACAAATTCAAAAAAAATCAAAAAAATGGAAAACCTTCGCATTGTGTCATTATATATGACCAAGTTACCAGGAAAAATAATAAACTTGTAATACAACAATTCTTTTAAAAAAGTGTTATCAGAAATGAGCTATCATGCGTGAAGATTCATGGCTTTCAAGCCAAATGATCAATCCTATGCCCACATTCATGGCATAGTTTGTTCAAATTATCTCATATTGTGCACAAGGGTGCATATTGGAATGGCAAACAATGTTGCCTAAGGAAGTTTTCATTTTCTTTGGACGAAAAAACCATTTTTCATTTTTCGAGTGCCCAAAAGGAGGGTTTTTTGTGAAGGACCTCCCAAATAATTGTTGCAAAATTGGACCAAATCAATTTTATAAAATACTAGGACATATTTAATGCACAATTGACCAAATGGTTGGGTGTCAAAAGTTTTGATCCACCTCTGGTGAAAAAGACAAACTTCCGCCGATTCAGTTGGAAGTGGGTCAAATTTGAACTGTAGCTGCCTTGTAGTTTGCTCTTTATTTTTTCCAAAACTCATTTCTAGGTACATAAGTATATATTTAATCAGAGAAACACCAAAAAAATTCCAAGATTCAACCACTAGCTAGGAACGGTCGTTCCCGCCGTTTTGACCGCATTTTGAAACGGGCATAACAAATTCAAAAAAAAATCAAAAAATTGGAAAACCTTCGCATTATGTCATTATATATGACCAAGTTACCAGGAAAAATAATAAACTTGTAATACGGCAATTCTTTTAAAAAAGTGTTATCAGAAATGAGCTATCATGCGTGAAGATTCATGGCTTTCAAGCCAAATGATCAATCCTATGCCCACATTCATGGGATAGTTTGTTCAAATGATCTCCTATTATGCACAAGGGTGCATATTGAAATGGCAAACAATGTTGCCTAAGGAAGTTTTCATTTTCTTTGGACGAAAAAACCATTTTCCATTTTCCGAGTGCCTGAAATGAGTTTTTTTGTGAAGGACCTACCATATATTTGTTGCAAAATTGGACCTAATCAATTTTATAAAATACTAGGCCATATTTAATGCACAATTGACAAAATGGTTGGGTGTCAAAAATTTTGATCCACCTCTGGTGAAAAAGACAAATTCCCGTCGATTTAGTAGGAAGCGGGTCAAATTTGAACTGCAGCTGCCTCATAGTTTGCTATTTATTTTGTCCAAAAATCATTTCTAGTTACATAAGTACCTATTTAATCATAAATACATGGTTTGGTGGCGATACGTCGAGGTTTGGGCGGTGGCCGAGGGCCCCAACTCTAGAGCGCGTAAACTCGCATGCCCGCCGCGTGGTCACCACGTGGCCATGGCGTTGCCATGTGTTCTGGGCGGCCTAGGCATGTCTAGTGGGTTGGGCACTCCATAGGTAGGTGTTAGGAAGAAAATAACAACATAATATTCTCACGAGGAGACCGATCGATGCTCAAACATGAATAAGCAGCCAAGTGTTTGATTAGCGGTATGGGAAATGCACATGGCCAATGGGCGTGAGTTTTGGCCGAGGATGATCATCTACTAAGGATAATGTATTCACAAATTTTCAGCTCAAAAGGAGGATCCTAGGTGGTACTTGCTTTGCAAAGTACCACACTGGACATAAATACGAATGTTGAAGCTCGGCTCAAAATAATGAATGGATTGAGCTGAAATTTGGTGGAGGACGGTTATTTGGGCATAGGAAAGCATTGTAGAAAATTCATATCATTTTGACATGCCAAAGTAGAACTTCCTTCACAATGCTCTTCTATGGACAAAAACTTGGGAAAACTAGTGAGAGAGATTGGATGAATGAAATGAGCTAAAAATTTGTGTAGGTAAGTTACATAGGTATGGTCATGCGCTGGTAAATTTTCAGATCATTTGGGTAAGCCTAGCTAGTACTTACTTCACAAAGCTTCTCTCGAGGTAGAAACTTTGGAAATTTCCTGAGAAAGATTTACTAGGAAAATTGAGCTGAATATTATCATGTGGCAATAATTTGGGTATGGAAGAGTGCCCGAAAAGTTTGAGGGTAATAGGAGGGGTCTATATAACACTTGCTTTGCAACGTGCCAATTTTGCCATAAAATATAAATTGAACCTGGGCTCACATAGATGATTTGACTGAGCTGCAATTTGGAGGAGGGTGATAATTTGGGCATATGAAGGAACTGTATAAATTTCATGTCATTTAGAGATATAAAAAAGGTACTTCCTTCACAATGCTTCTAGGTGGACAAAAACTTTGGAAATTTTCCGAGGAAGATTTTCTAGGCAAATGGAGCTGAATTTGGTCATGCGGTAATGATTTGGATAGGAAAGAGTGCCCAAAAATTCCGAGGGCAATCAAGAATATATAAATAGCACTTCCTTCATAAAGTGTTGTTGTGAACAGAATAGGAAAATGAATATTGTTGAATTAGTTTTGAACTAAGCAAGGAAGGATTTTTACATATTTGATGAAGATATGCCCCAAAGAATTTATGAGATTTTTTTGGAAATTTTGGGAATGATAGAAATATAGGTTGCTTCACAACCTAGGGCAAAAACTGCCACATGGACATGACACATAGGCAAAACTGATGAGATGGCGCCTAGTCATCACAACCCACCACAATCTACAAGGCTATGACCATCTATATTGGTCATTAACAACTAGAAATAAGGCAGCGGACTAGCACTGTTTGCTTTGTGACCATTTCGTGTAAGGAAATTACGACCTTTCTAACCAAAATGGTCGCAATGGTTTAGGGTTTGGAGCCCCCTGAACAGCTTTTGACCAATTGGTCTAAAATGGTCATAAATTTATGACCAATTCTTCGAGGGTCAGTGACAGAAGGTCATAAGTTGACATATTTCTTGTAGTGACGCTTAATATTCACCCTCTTTATAAAGGGACAAGGTTTTCGCTTTCTTCCTCCCGTGCTCAATCGAACCCTTCCCCCGCCTCGAGTTCCAACACCCAAAGCCCAGGTTAGGTGCTCCGGATCTTCAATCATGTCCGGATCTAGCCTTCAAGGCCGATGGATGCCTCCTCCGTGACTGAAGAGGACATCAAGAAGTTGAGGGAGGGTAGATACCTGACCGCCGAGGTTTCGCATCGGCTTCCTGCTCGAGGGCAGGTTGTCCCTACTCCCGAACCTAACGAGAACGTCGTGTTCGTCTCCCACTTCCTCCGAGGCCTAGGCCTCACTCTGGATCCCTTCATCAGGGGTTTGATGTTCTATTACGGGCTAGATTTCCATGATCTAGATCCGGACTCCTTTCTCCACATCTCGACATCTATTGTCGTGTGTGAGGCCTTCCTCCGCATTACCCCTCACTTCGGCCTGTGGCTCAAGACCTTTGAAGTGAAGCTGAAGATGATCGAGCGGCAACATGCAGCGTGCGGAGGTGCATCAATAGGCAAGATGGCAGGAGCTCCATGGCCAAAAGGTTCCTTTCCAGAGGTGTCCGAATTATGGTAGCAGGAGTGGTTTTACGTCACAGCTCCCAGAAGTGCCAAGTGGGCGGCTGCCCTCGCTTACCGCTCAGGCCCCCCACCACGACTAGTCATGGATTAGCAGAGGTCTGAGCTAGGGACCAGCCAAGGACGTGTCGATACTGCAAAGCCGCATTCGAGATCTCTTCGAGGGAGATTTTGATTTGGTAGTGGTAATACAAGTTATGTTGGTTCGTCAAGTCCAGCCTTGCAAACGCCGGCCCCTTCGCTTGTGGGAGTTCAACCCAGAAGGACCGCGTGCCATTCAAAGTTTCCTCGGCCTGACGCACGAGGAGATGTACAAGTCATTCTTCGGACCTCAAATAGAGTGTCCGGATACAACTGAGGACGTGGGCCTGAGCAGTAACCGCACCGCCGAACAAGTAAGAAATCCTCTAGCTGAACACACTGCCTTTTATTCATCATGAAGTTATTTCTGAGAGATTGCTCTTTGACCAGGACTGGCTAACAAAGGAGAAGATGATTCGGTGTTCGGCCCCCCTCCCTAAGGGTTTGGAAAATCCGGTATTGGAAAAGATGCTCGAGCTCGCACCTTGCCCGGAGCCCTCGAAGGAAGATACAGGGGAGAATAACATGGGTGGAAGCGGGCCCCCATCGCTGCCAGTTTCAACTGAGGGAATGAACGCCTCCTTAAAGGAGGATAACCGGGGGAGGAAGAGGACTGCTTCCGAGGATCCGAAAGCCGGGGCCTCCAAACGAGAGAAGAAGTCTCCAACAGAGGGTCCTGCCTCGGGGGGTGCTCTTGCCACACAAAGTCCGCGGGAGGATCAGCCCTCCAACGAGTCATAAGTGATCCAAAAAATACTTTAATAGTGGAGGTATACTATCTTTCTTCTGAGAAAATAACCGCCGCATATATCTTGTAGTTCGGGTCTTAGCCCTTCTCAGTTGAGCTCGTCTTCGGGGGATCTTCTTCCGGAGATGATGGAGAGCGAAACGCCTCCCCCGGACTCCTCTGCTCAAGAAGCGGGCGACCCCGAAGTGTCGTCACGGAGGGCCTCTCCGGACCCGGTGAGGCCAGAAGATAATCCCATAGATCCTCGAAGTCCCCAGCGTCCGGCTCTTGAAGAGAGCAAACAAAAGAGTCCGGCACCATCTGGTATGCGGTCGGACGTTCTGAGGGAGCTGTTGGGGCGAGAGGCCATCTCAGAAGAACACCGTACGCTGATGGGTACGGTGATGGAAAGAATTTCGTCCGCCGAAAGCGTATTACATGAAGCCTTTATGAGTCTACTGACAGGCTTTGAGGTACGTGAAATAATATGTGATAGTACCGCACATGTTAGGTGTGCCCTGTGTAGATAGTAGCCCCTGAGACTCTGGTTGTCGTCGAGAACAGTGGCGAACAGAGGATCATAGTCCCAGGCAATAACCAGACTGCCTTTATGTGCAGGTGGTGGAAGCTCCGGTGGCTAGCCGGACTAGTGAGTTTGCCGAATTAAAACGGCAACTGGATGTGGCAGACGCCGACATCGAGCTTGTTAACAAGCGGCTTGATGAATCACAGTGTAAGTAATGTTTTCTGGTGAATGTCACACAATAAGAGCAGCATGATGCCAGTATCTTTAATATGTTGTGACTGCAGACGGAGCTGCCACCGTGGAGACCCTTCGGGCGGAACTCGCCCGAGCCAAGGAACAAGCGAGGGTTAGTAATGCGGCTACTTTGAAGGCGGCCAAAGAGTTAAGAGCCGAGAAGGCCGCCCATTGCGAAAGCAAAGAAAAGATGGCCAAGATGGCCGTAGAATTAAAAGGCACTGCCGACCGTTGCCAGTTCCTTGAAGAAGAAAACCGAGTGAAGGGAGCGGACCTTGAAAAGGCCACTATGGTGACCAAAGACAGCCGCTCTGCTATGAGGGCGAAGAAGGAGGAGCTGCGTGAAGCCGGGGATATTGCGGCTGGGAAGCCCTTTCTGCTACGGAGGAAGTTCGGAGATCCGCGGTATGCCCCTCTGGATCGGCTGTGGAGTTCAGCAGACGCATATATGGACTTGGCGGCGAGCACTGTCGATGCGGTCGAATACTTCCAAGATCAATCAGACCGTGAAGTGGACAAGCTATTCTGGTCGCAATTCAACGTTCCAGAGCGTCCGCTTCCCTTGAATGATCAGCTAGCCGAATGGGCCGAACTTAATAGGTTGTCCAGACTCGCCATGAGGTCTGTTGTAGATCATTTGTGGCTGGAGAAGCCGAAGCCGAACAACTATTTCAGCTTAGTGCAACAGTTGCTTGGTGCGGTGCCGCGCATCAACACGATGAAGAGGTCGGCGTGCATAGAAGGCTTGCGGATGGCCTTTGCCCGTGTCAAGGCATACTAGGCAGAGATGGATGCTACCACTATTGCGGCGCAAGGTTCGGCCATAGGCCGAGTAGCTGCCGAGCACTATTTTGAAGAGGTTCTTGAGGGTGCTCGTTTGATAGAGTCCCAGTGCTCGAAGAATATTATGTTTGAATGACATGTATTCCCATTGTAAACACAATGTTTTTATGAAATATAGTAAGGCTGTATTTATACTTTTGCCGGAAAGTAATGTGATGCCTCCTGTGTGGCCGTTTGTGTATATATGTATATAACCTGAAAGATTGCAGTCGTCGGCTTCAACCCCCACGCATATAATGCGGAGGTGCTCGCAAAAAACGCGTGTTCACACTTAACTCAACGTCTTGGTCCTATTAAGGAGGTGATAGCAGAGCGAACGAGGTAACCGGACTATAATGCTTTAGCACTTTCACTTAGCCATAGGAGTTTGACAGTGGGGCTACTAGATAGCCCCTGGTGGCTCCGCACTCTCCCGAGCTCGGGGTGCGTACATGCCTGGCAGGAAAACGGCCCTTCGTTAAGGCGGAGGAATTCTAACATTCCGATAGGTCATCGAGTGGTTGACTAGTCTCACGCTATATCATGACAGTCAGTTTTCGGCTTTCTCTACTGAGGTGCTCGTCCGGATGAACCAGGGCACAATCGCAGTAGTTCTCCTGGTGCTGCCTTAGCCGATAAAGCGGATCGTAAGGCACCAGAACACAGGAGCCGGGCAAACCCAACATTTGACCAAAGACAATGATTCGGAGGTGATGCATATAAGGCCAAACTCGCGACGCCGAACACTCCCTAAGGTATTTGGTCTTTATTGTATAAACCGGGCCTAAATAGTGCCCTTTGTAAGAAGCCCCTTGTGTGCAGGTACGTGCATTATTCTGACGTGGCGACATGCCAAGACGTCAGCATCCTTCCCAATTGTGCTGAGAATTCGGTGGATGTGTATCAACAAGAGACAGTAAAAAAGGTTTACACAGGGTCTTAATCTAAAAAGAATCCTTGGAATGGGTCCCTGCTGCACGTCTGCGCTTGTGTCTCCGTTGTGCCGTATCCTGGATGGGTGTAGCACGATGATCATTTCTCTGTGCGCGTTGAGCCCCTTGTATTTGTAATAGGGGTGTGGCCATCCATCCGGCACAAATTACATATAGCAGCGCTGGACTCGTCTAACCGCGTCTGTGGTCTTGACGACCTATCAAATGCTTTAGTTGGTGAGCAGCTGCCAAGGCAGTCGCATTCTCTTCGGCGCGCAAAGATCGCTTGATACTTCCGTTCACTGTAATGATGCCGCGTGGACCGGGCATCTTGAGCGTCAGGGAAGCGTAATGTGGTATTGCATTAAAGCGAGTAAAAGCTTCGCGTCCAAGTAGTGCTTGATAGCCACTTTGGAACGGAGCGATGTGGAAGGTTAAATGTTCGCTACAGAAGTTATCAGGGAAGCCGAATATAACCTTTAGTAGTAGGGAGCTCGTGCAATGAGCCCCTAGGCCTGGCGTTACCCCTATAAAGGTAGTATTGCTATGGCAAATTTTCGTTGGGTCTATCCCCATTTCGCGGATTGTATCCTGGTATATCAGGTTGAGACTGCTGCCACCGTCCATCAGGACTCGTGTGAAGTGGTATCCGTCGATTATTGGGTCTAATACCAGGGCAGCCCATCCTGCACGCCGGATACTTGCTGAGTAATCACGATGGTCGAAAGTGATCGGTTGAGACGACTAGTGGCAGGGCTTTGCGGTGATAGGCCCTTGGGCATATTTTCCTGGGACTGCCGTTTTGTTTCTCCCCTTGATCACGTGTAACACATTTACTGTTTTGACTTCTGGTGGAAATTTCTTTTGTTCCCCAGTGTCTTGCTTGAGAGGCTCATCCTCGTCTTCGCTTGGTGCATCCTCCCCCTTGTGTACGGCGTTGAGCTTGCCGGACTGCTTAAAGACCCAACATTATCTGTGAGTATGATTAGTGGGTTTACCAGGGGTGCTATGGATCTAACATATTTGGTCCAGAATTTTGTTTAGGCTGGACAGTTCATCTCTGGCGCCTTTAGAGGGCGGCTTTTGCTGACCTGGCCGAGAGCTTTTGAATCCAGCGTTTACTGTCGTGCTCTTCGTGTTGTCTTCTTTATTCCGGCGTTTGTTATTGCTATTGCGCCATGATTTCCCGTTTCCATCTCTAACTTCAGATGTACCGGGGTCACTGGTGTTGCATCTGGCTACCCAACTGTCCTCACCCGCGCAAAAGCGGGTCATGAGGCTTGTTAATGCTACCATTGTTCTCGGCTTTTCTTGGCCGAGGTGTCTGGCAAGCCATTCGTCACGGACGCTATGCTTAAAAGCTGCCAATGCTCCGGCTTCCGGACAGTCAACAATCTGGTTCTTTTTAGTAAGAAACATGTTCCAAAGTTTTCGGCCTGACTCTCCGGGCTGTTGAGTTATATGACTCAAATCGTCCGCGTCCGGAGGTCGGACATAAGTCCCTTGAAAATTTGCTCGAAAAGCATCTTCGAGCTCTTCCCAGCTTCCAATGGAGTTTTCGGGGAGGCTTTTAAGCTAGTGACGAGCTGGCCCTTTGAGCTTGAGGGGTAAGTACTTGATGGCGTGGAGATCTTCTCCTTGATCCATATGGATATGGAGGATATAGTCCTCAATCCAGACCCCAGGGTCTGTTGTTCCGTCGTATGCCTCTATGTTTACGGGTTTGAATCCCTCTGGAAATTCATGGTCCAGCACCTCGTCGGTGAAACATAGGGGGTGTGCAGCACCCCTGTATCTGGGTGTACCGCGTTGTTCGGATGTTTGTTGTGTTACATCGTATGCTGGGGCGCGCTTGCGTGGTCCATAGATGGATCTAGTTGCGCTGTCCTTTTGGTGCGAACCCTCGCGTGGGTCGCGTATTGGCTTGTGGGTGGCGTTGTTTGCCGCTCTATGTTGGCCGTGAGGTCGTCTATCCGGCCAGCTGGCCGTTTTTATTTTTGGTTGTGGGGGGTCTGAGGCCTCCTCATCGAATTCAGGTAGCAACTTCCGCTTTGGGTAGCTCTTGGTGGGGCGATTGCCGCCGTACTTCACTGTTGTGTTGAGTACTTTGCTCCATCTGATTTGGAGTGTGTCCTGGGCAGCCTTGAGCCTCTGCTTCTGCTTTTTCAGACTCCTCGTGGTGGCAACAAGCCTTTGACGGGCATTCTGCTGCTCCGGGTGCCTGTCCGGCGTTATGTCGTCCAGACTATTACCTTTGATAGAATTGGTTTGTTCGGTTTGATTCTCCGTATTGCTGTGGTCCGGCAGTGGTTCGCCCTGCTCCAACGCTGGGTCTGTATGATCGTTATTTCTGCCGAGGCGGGATTTGGGGCGGCGCTTGCGCCGCCGCTTTGACTGCTTCTCGAGGGAACAAGCCTTCGGTGCGTCCTTCTGTTCCTCGTCATCGTCTTCTTTTGGTGTGTCCACCATGTATACGTCATATGATGAGGTGGTCATCCAGCGCTCTGTGGGCGGTGGTTCCTCTTTGCCTCCCGCATCGTTGTCCATATCGTCGATGTCTTCGGAGTCGAAGTCAAGCATGTCGGTTGAGTCGTTGACAGTGGCTATTAAGTGGGTGGTGGGTGGGCGTCGAATTTCTTCGTCGTCCGCATCCCAATCCTGTTGGCCATAATCCGGCCAGGGCTCTCCTGACAAAGAGAGAGACCTTAGTGAATTTAGAATGTCGCCGAAGGGCGAGTGCTGAAAGATATCCGCGGCGGTGAATTCCATGGTCGGCGCCCAATCGGATTCGATTGGCAGGGGCGCGGGCGGTTCGGAGTCAGAAAAAGAGTCCGACACCTTGGAGTCACGGGCTGCGCAGAGGATTATGCTGGTGTTTGGCTCGATCGCCGTTGAGACTGCAGCCCCTGAGGCGGTGTCTAACCACCCGTCCTCGATTGGCGCAGTTGGCTCCGAGCTAAGGGTCGGAGCTGATGCAGGCGCGGCCTCTGGGTACTGTTCGGCGGCAGAGCTAGGTCATACCCATCGCGACAGTGCGGCGCGCTCGGCTGTGCCTCGAATCCATCGAAGATCAAGTCTTCGCGGATGTCGGCCATGTAGTTTAAACTTCCAAATCTGACCTGACGGCCAGGGGCGTAGCTTTCAATCTGCTCCAGAAGGCCAAGCGAATTAGCCCGCAGTGCAAAGCCGCCGAATACGAAGATCTGTCCGGGGAGAAAAGTTTCACCCTGGACCGCATCGCTATCGATGATAGTAGGAGCCATCAAGCCTAACACAACGACACAGATGAACTCTCAATGAAAGCACAAATGTCGGTGTCAAAACCGGTGGATCTCGGGTAGGGGGTCCCGAACTGTGCGTCTAGGCCGGATGGTAACAGGAGGCATGGGACACGATGTTTTACCCAGGTTCGTGCCCTCTTGATGGAGGTAAAACCCTACGTCCTGCTTGATTAATATTGATAATATCGGTAGTACAAGAGTAGATCTACCACGAGATCAGAGAGGCTAAACCCTAGAAGCTAGCCTATGGTATGATTGTATGTTGTGATTGTTGTCCTACGAACTAAAACCCTTCGGTTTATATAGACACCGGAGAGGGTTAGGGTTACACAAGGTCGGTTACAAAGGAGGAGATATCCATATCCGTATTGCCTAGCTTGCCTTCCACGCCAAGTAGAGTCCCATCCGGACACGAGACGAAGTCTTCAATCTTGTATCTTCATAGTCTAACCGTCCGGCCAATGGAGATAGTCCGGCTATCCGGAGACCCCCTAATCTAGGACTCCCTCAGTAGTCATCAATGGTGAACATCTCTATGTTGATCATATATACTATATGACTCATGTTCGACCTTTCGGTCTCCAGTGTTCCGAGACCATGTCTGTACATGCTAGGCTCGTCAAGTTTAAGCCAAGTATTCTACATGTGCGAAACTGTCTTACACCCGTTGTATGTGAACGTAGAATCTATCACACCCAATCATCACGAGGTGCTTTGAAACAACGGACTTTGTCAACGGTGCACACTCGGGGAGAACAGTAAAGGGATCATCTTATAATGCTACCGCTGTTCTAAGAAAAATAAGATGCATAAAAGATAAACATCACATGCGATCAAAATATGTGAGATGATATGGCCATCATCATCTTGTGCTTTTGACCCCATCTCCAAAGCATCGTCATGATCTCCATCGTCACTGGCACTACAAGAAATATGTCAACTTGTGACCACCACTATTGGTCACTGAATGGTCACAAATTTCCATTTGTGACCTTTTTGTGACCAAAAACATAAGGTCAAAAGCTGGCCGTCGTAAACTAATTATAGCGACCTTTCTTCTGGAATGGTCGTAGACGTTTATGACCAAAATACGTCTACTGTGGCGTTTTGGTCACTAGCAACCTCCCCAGGCCACGTAGGCATCCAGCGTGGCAATCTGATGTGGCACAAGATTCAACCCGGTCCAATTCGATTTTCTACATGGGCCTAGCCCAACAATTCAGCCTATTTGTGTTTTTTTTCATCAACTTTTTGTTGGGTTCATGGGCCAAGCCCAACAGCCATTTATTCTTTTGGGCCAGCCTTTTTTCTGAGCTTCTTCCATTTTTTGGGCCTCAGCCTTTTTGCGGTCCATTTAACTTTTTAAATTTTTTAAGACATTTTTCTTTCATTTTTTTGTCTATTGTTTGGGCTAAGGCCTCTTCCAGCCCATCAATATTTTCAGCCCGCTAATTCAAAGGACTGGACAACAGAGAAACAATTCAGTTTTTTCAATTTTGCTATCAAAGCAACATTTGTTTCACTGTACAATCATACATCATCTGTTGCAGTTACATCTTCATCACATTATCTATACATAAGAAGCAGCAACTAAAAGATTGTCATAACGACAGCCACTCAAAAGAAAGATCACCATCACAGCTCCAACGGCTACTAATATACACTACAACTTCCACTTATGTGCAAACCTACAAGAAGGCCAAACAAAAAAGGAATCGTTGAATATTCAGAGACCACTGCCATGCTGCCGATTGGATTTGGTTGCAGCCCTTCCAGTTTGCTAATGGCATCTCTCCAGCACCATATCTCATAACCTACAAAGAGAACATAAACCAGCATAAGAATTTGAAACTTCTTCTAATTTGAAACTTCTGGTAAACGATAAACTTGAGGTAAATTAGCAGTGAGGATATTGATTACAATGTCCCTCATAATGGTAGAAGCTCAAATGTGAGACAATATTTTGTAATATATAAGCCTTGGCTGCAACTTTCCACTTAACATGGAGATAAAAATCAGCCACTTATTGCTTATTTCATGCTTCAATTTTTACTTTCAGTTTTGTTAGGATAATCTGTATGCATAGGCACAGTCCTATACTTGTTTGGAAAGTCAAGATATTCATGTCAACAATTATATAGAGCCAAACAATCATCTAAGCATACATACAGAATCCAATCGGTTATATATGTACGCAGACATTAATTCCAAGTATCTAATTAAACCCTGCTATACACAACGATTTATCAACGATGCTGAATATCGTGTCGTTCCATTCAGGACAGCAGCACTGCTCCACTGTTTGATATAAGTGGCTGCTGCATGTCGTGTGTATAGTACTATAGTTTCATCTTCAGACCAATCAACGCCAAGTTTCAAAGAAAATCTGATGATAAGTTGCACCAAGATTTAGCAAGGTGCGTACCTCCAAGTGGATGAGCGAGCTCTGAGACCCACTCCCTGACCCTCTCCGCAGATGCTCCCGTTGAAGCATACTGCATCATAGCAAGCACAAAAATTTAGAAAACTACAGCTGGTGTAAAGATGGACCAAACTACAGTTTAAGTAAAACTATAAGAACACAAAATAAAACTACAAAAACTACAGTTTCAGTAAAACTATAAATTAGTTTAGATTGTGAGAGCATACATGGAAAGTCTGCACCATCAGCAGTAACCATTAACAAAAGAAAATAAATTATGTCGATGCTGGAAATAACATCTCTGGAGTAGTTTTAATTGAAAAAATCTATAGAATACTCCAGTAATTAGAGTACACAGCTAAGATGCTGGAAAGAACATCACACAGGCAGGACAAACTACTCCATCTTTGCACTACATGCAGGAAAAACTACAGGAGTATACAGCTACTCATACGGGAGTACTATGGGCAAGACAAATACAGGAGTAAGATGTTGATCATGTTAGATTCAGACTATCACTGGTAGTGTAATTTTCTACTACATAAACATCTACTGAACCAATGGTGAATAATAGCTTATTGTAGGCAAAATCATTTGGATAACAGTAACTTGTTCAGATAGTCGGAATCAATTAAGCTGCAATCAATTAAGCTGCTTAGGCATCTGTGTACGTGATTGTCTTGCAAAGAATCGATCAAAATCACTAGTAGCACAAAGGACCCTCGCAGACATTTGTAATAGTATGCAAACTGACCTTGTGCATTGTACATGCAAGGTAAGGTAAATAGAGTTCCCAGCAAACAATGTATTCTAGTTATTAAACAAATGCTCGCCAAGATAATCAGTACAGTGGTGAACCAAACGCAGTAATAATCCAAAGGTGATACTAATAAGCAGTAGGAACCTCCCTACTTTTGTGATATAAAACTAATATCAGACCAATTTTGTACCAAGTTAAAGTTACTTCAGATTGTGAATAGTTAGCTCGACTAACATTTTCTAAACCTTCTAATTATAAGTTCCACAACCTAAACACACTATGCAACCATTTGTGTGCTCTCTGTCAAGCTGAATTTAGGCCTTTCCATGGAGCAGAGAGCACCGGCCTTGTGCCAAGTCCCCCACGCCTTCCCGTGGCGGCCTTCACAACAATGACCTGCAAGCAAAACACACCAAAAACTAAGTCACACATGCATGCTAGTAATCCACTGTCCTATAGTTGTTTGGTTATTATTTTAGATTAATATGAATAATTCAATATGTATTATCTGTTTTTAAAAAATGAAGTAAACAAGTTATTCAATATTTCTTGGAAGAAAATATGGCTGGCTGGAGAACCTACTATCCAAAATGTCTAGACAATGAAAAAGAAGCAGCATTATCATTAACCAGCACAAAAATTTAGTAAAGTGGGAACCCAGTAAGGAGCTATGTATCTTTGTTCTAATAATTTTCACTGTATCTTCAGAGATTGCTCTAAATTCAGGATGGTTCAGCTTTCATTCTAAGATGTGTGCAACATTGCCATCCTTCAGAAGGAAGCTACAGGGAGTCTTAAGGAAATTAAACCTACAAAGAGGCCATGATGGAGACACGAGGAAATTGTGCAGAAAATACTACAACCACATTTCCTCATATCACCATCACATATCCACATCCCCTGTGCAGGTGGAATTTGTCACATATCCATATCCACATTCCCCTGCCGAACTGAACTCGTATATGGAAATACAAACCAACAAATCAGACGAACATAGCAATTTCTGCACACTCCAGAGCTGGTGTTACTGGCTAAACCAACCTATTTCCTCTAGTATTTCACAGAGATTACATGTCCGTACACAACAGCGGCCTGATTCCCTTGACAGGGCTAAGCACTACAAAGAAGTCGACCTAGGCAGTACGCGATGGAACTAACAGAGCAGGTGCAGAGGCGATGCTACGTAGACATTACAGAGCGGAACCAACTGGGTTCAGGTGGATGAATCGACATCGCTTCGGCTGGCTCACCAAGGTTGCTCAAGAAGGAAAAGGAATGGACCCAAATCCGTACCTCGGGCTCGGAGGAGCCGACGACCCAGGTTGGTCGACGCCGACGAGCGTGGCCGGCAGGATGCCGAAGACGAAGTCGCCGAAGGAGATGTTGTAGCTCCGAGGCGCGCGCCGTGGTGCTCCTGCCATGGGAGGGCGCGCGAGGACGGTCAGGCTCCTCCTGCTTCTCCTCCAGAGGCCTCCGCCGTGCGCTGCTCCCACGCAAGCCCTGCATGTCACCCAAGGAGAGGAGAGGAGCGCATATGTTAGGAACCGCAGGAGAGGGAGGGGAGGTGCGGAGTGTCGTGCGCGTACGTGGTTGTGGCGGGGCACGCCACCATCCTGGCCGTGGACTGCCTGCTTGTGGTCGCCGGGCCGGCGAGACGAGGCGCCGCGCGGCAAAATCCCAAGGACGGAGTGGTTGGTTGGCTCGGAGTGGATAAGGCTAGGGGAGAACAGGAGGGAGGGAGGAGCTCGATCTCGTCTATGGTGAGGGTCGCCGATGGTGGGCAGCGGCGGATCGAGATCTGAGGGAGGGAGATGGTGACTTGGAGATGGGGATCTAGGATCGAGGGGCGCGGGAGAGGGTTACTTGGAGATGGGGATCTGGGATCGAGGGGCGCGGGAGAGGGTGGAGCAGCGGCGCTTGGGGGTCGAGCTCCGCCGGAGGGAGGTGGCCGACGCACGCAGGAATGGAGATGGAGGCCGGGGGCTCTGACTTGGATTGGATCTGGGCGGCGGCGACGATTGGGAGAAGGGGGCTAGGGTTTCGTGGGTGGACGAGGATGAGAGGGATACGGGGTGATTCGGGAGGGGGTGAGATCGACGAGGGGGGTGTGGGCTGCCGTCGGATCCGGGCGCATCCGACGGTGCTCAAGCCATGATCCGCGTGAGCTGATTTTAGACCAATCAGAACAGAGTATCCCCTTTGATGATGTTAAGACCATTTAAATTGCTCATAATCCATTGAAAATAAGATTTTGAATCATGTCTGTTATTTGACTACCTAAGAAATTTATAAAAATATGGAAATAGAAAACCTTCGCATTGTGTCACCAAATGTGAACTAATTTTCAGTAAAAATAACAAACTTTGAATATTGTTAATATCATTAAAAAAGTGTTCTAAGATATGAGTTTTTTGTAAGAGAATCATTTTTCGAGTGTCCAAAATGATATTTTTATAAAAAATCTAGCAAATATTTGTTGCAAATTTGGAGCACATCAATTTTATAATTCACAATCATAGCACGTGTGGAGCACATCAAATTTGAACTGTAGCTGCTTTCTAGTTTGCTCTTTATTTTTTCCAAAAATCATTTCTAGGTACATAAGTATCTATTTTATCAAAGAAACACCAAAAAAATTCCAAGATTCAACCACTAGCTAGGAACGGTCATTCCCACCGTTTTGACCGCATTTTGAAACGGGCATAAAAAATTCAAAAAAATCAAAAAATTGGGAAACCTTCGCATTGTGTCATTATATGTGGCCAAGTTCCCAGGAAAAATAACAAAATTGTAATACAGCAATTATTTTAAAAAAGTGTTCTCAGAAACGAGCTATCACATGTGGAGATCAATGGCTTTCAAGCCAAATGATCAATCTTATGGCCACATTCATGGCATAGTTTGCTTAAATGATCTCATATTGTGCACAAGGGTGCATATTGGAATGGCAAACGATGTTGCCTAAGGAAGTTTTCATTTTCTTTGGACGAAAAAACCATTTTCCATTTTTCGAGTGCCCAAAAGGAGGTTTTTTTGTGAAGGACCTCCCAAATAATTGTTGCAAAATTGGACCAAATCATTTTTCTGAAATACTAGGCCATATTTAATGCACAATTGACCAAATGGTTGGGTGTAAAAAGTTTTGATCCACCTCTCGTGAAAAAGACAAATTTTCGCCGATTCAGCTGGAAGCGGTTCAAATTTGAACTGTAGCTGCCTTCTAGTTTGCTCTTTATTTTTTTCTAAAAATCATTTCTAGGTACATAAGTATCTATTTTATCAGAGAAACACCAAAAAAATTCCAAGATTCAACCACTAGCTAGGAACGATCATTCCCGCCGTTTTTGACCGCATTTTGAAACGGGCATAAAAAATTCAAAAAAATTCAAAAAATTGGGAAACCTTCGCATTGTGTCATTATATGTGGCCAAGTTCCCAGGAAAAATAACAAACTTGTAATATGGCAATTATTTTAAAAAAGTGTTCTCAGAAACGAGCTATCACGTGTGGAGATCAGTGGCTTTCGAGCCAAATGATCAATCTTATGGCCACATTCATGGCATAGTTTGTTCAAATGATCTCATATTGTGCACAAGGGTGCATATTGGAATGACAAACAATGTTGCCTAAGGAAGTTTTCATTTTCTTTGGACGAAAAAACCATTTTCCATTTTTTGAGTGCCCAAAAGGAGGTTTATTTTGTGAAGAAACTCCCAGATAATTATTGCAAAATTGGACCAAATCATTTTTCTAAAATACTAGGCCATATTTAATGCACAATTGACAAAATGGTTGGGTGTACAAAGTTTTGATCCACCTCTCGTGAAAAAGACAAATTTCCGCCGATTCAGCAGGAAGCGGGTCAAATTTGAACTGCAGCTGCATCATAGTTTGCTATTTATTTTTTATAAAAATCATTTCTAGGTACATAAGTACCTATTTAATCAGAGAAACACCAAAAAAATCCAAGATTCAACCACTAGCTAGGAACAGTCATTCCCGTCGTTTTGACCGCATTTTGAAACGGGCATAAAAAATTCAAAAAAATATCAAAAAATTGGGAAACCTTCGCATTGTGTCATTATATGTGGCCAAGTTCCCAGGAAAAATAACAAACTTGTAATATGGCAATTATTTTAAAAAAGTGTTCTCAGAAACGAGCTATCACGTGTGGAGATCAATGGCTTTCAAGCCAAATGATCAATCTTATGGCCACACTCATGGCATAGTTTGTTCAGATGATCTCATATTGTGCACAAGGGTGCATATTGGAATGGCAAACAATGTTGCCTAAGGAAGTTTTCATTTTCTTTGGACGAAAAAACCATTTCCATTTTTCGAGTGCCCGAAAGGAGGTTTTTTTGTGAAGGAACTACCAAATAATTGTTACAAAATTGGACCAAATCATTTTTATAAAATACTAGGCCATATTTAATGCACAATTGACAAAATGGTTGGGTGTAAAAATTTTTGATCCACCTATCGTGAAAAAGACAAATTTCCGCCAATTCAGTTGGAAGCGGGTCAAATTTGAACTGCAGCTGCCTCATAGTTTGCTATTTATTTTTTCCAAAAATCATTTCTAGTTACATAAGGACCTATTTAATCATAAATACATGGTTTGGTGGCGATACGTCGAGGTTTTGGCGGTGGCCCAGGGCCCCAACTCTAGAGCGTGTAAACTCGCATGCCCGTCGCGTGGTCACCGCATGACCGTAATGTTGCCATGTGTTCTGGGCGGCCTAGGCATGTCTAGTGGGTTGGGCACTCCCCAGGTTGGTGCTAGGAAGAAAATTACAACATAAGATTCTCATGAGGAGACCGATCGATGCTCAAACATGAATTAGCAGCCAAGTGTTTGATTAGCGGTACGGGAAATGCACATGGCCAATGGGCGTGAGTTTTGGCTGAGGATGATCACCTACTAAGGAGAATGTTTTCACAAATTTTTAGCTCAAAAGGAGGATCCTAGGTGGTACTTGCTTTGCAAAGTACCACGCTGGACAAAAATATGAATGTTGAAGCTGGGCTCAAAATAATGAATGGAATGAGCTGAAATTTTGTGGACGATGGTTATTTGGGCATAGGAAAGCATTGTAGAAAATTGATACCATTTGGACATGCCAAAGTAGTACTTCCTTCACAATGCTCTTCTATGGACAGAAACTTGGGAAAACTAGTGAGAGAGATTGGATGAATTAAATGAGCTCAAAATTGGTGTAGGTAAGTTACTTAGGTATGGTCATGGATTGGTAAATTTTCAGATCATTTGGGTAAGCCTAGCTAGTATTTACTTCACAAAGCTTCTCTCGAGGTAGAAACTTTGGAAATTTCCCGAGAAAGATTTACTAGAAAAATTGAGCTGAATATTATCATGTGGCAATGATTTGGGTATGGAAGAGTGCCCGAAAACTTTGAGGGTAATAGGAGGGGTCTATATAACACTTGCTTTGCAACGTGCCAATTTGGCCATAAAATATAAATTGAACCTGGGCTCACATAGATGATTTGACTGAGCTGCAATTTGGAGGAGGGTGATAATTTGGGCATATGAAGGAACTGTATAAATTTCATGTCATTTAGAGATATAAAAAAGGTACTTCCTTCACAATGCTTGTAGGTGGACAAAAACTTTGGAAATTTGCCAAGGAAGATTTGCTAGGCAAATGGAGCTTAATTTTGTCATGCGGTAAAGATTTGGATAGGAAAGAGTGCCCAAAAATTCTGAGGGCAATCAAGAATATATAAATTGCACTTCCTTCATAAAGTGTTGTTGTGAACAGAATAGGAAAATGAATATTGTTGAATTAGTTTTGAACTAGGCAAGGAAGGATTTTTACATATTTGATGAAGATATGCCCCCAAAGAATTTATGAGATTTTTTTGGGAATTTTGGGAATGATAGAAATATAGGTTGCTTCACAACCTAGGGCAAAAACTGCCACATGGACATGACACATAGGCAAAACTGATGAGATGGCGCCTAGTCATCACAACCCACAACAATCTACAAGGCTATGACCATCTATATTGGTCATTAACAACTAGAAATAAGGCAGCGGACTAGCACTGTTTGCTTTGTGACCATTTCGTGTAAGGAAATTACGACCTTTCTGACCAAAATGGTCGCAATGGTTTAGGGTTTGGAGCCCCCTGAACAGCTTTTGACCAATTGGTCTAAAATGGTCATAAATTTATGACCAATTCTTTGAGGGTCACTGACAGAAGGTCATAAGTTGACATATTTCTTGTAGTGTGGCTCGACACCTTGATCTCCTATCGCTGCACCGGGGTCGTCTCGCCAACTATTGCTTCTGCAATTATTGCTAACTCATAGCGATAAAGTAAAGCAATTACATGGCGCTTGCACTTCATACAATAAAGAGACAACCCTAAGGCTCCTACCAGTTGTCGATATTACAAAACATAATCATCTCATACATCAACATATATCACATCATATCTTGACCATATCACATCACAACATGCTCTGCAAAAACAAGTTAGACATCCTCTACTTTGTTGTTGCAAGTTTTATGTGGCTGCTATGGGCTTCTAGCAACGACCATTCTTACCTACGCAAAAAACCACAATGGTGATTCATCAAGTTTGTTGTTTTAACCTTCTTCAAGGACTGGCCATAGTCAAATTCAATTCAACTAAAGTAGGAGAAATAGACACCCGCCAGCCACCATTATGCAAAACTAGTTGTATGTCAATCGGTGGATCCGGTCTCAAGTGCGTGGACATGTAAGGTTGTTCCGGGCTGCTTCATCCCACAATACCACGAATCAAAATAGGACGTTGG
Source organism: Triticum urartu (assembly GCF_056163025.1). Taxonomy (NCBI): domain Eukaryota; kingdom Viridiplantae; phylum Streptophyta; class Magnoliopsida; order Poales; family Poaceae; genus Triticum; species Triticum urartu. The sequence goes on along the minus strand of NC_141873.1, from coordinate 590,883,048 downwards.
TGGTAAGCAGTATGACTATCACCGCCCACAACTCTTTGTGTTCTACTCGTGCATATCATCTACGCATAGACCTATCTCAGATGCCACTGTTGGAAAACGTCGCATAGACCTATCTCAGAAGTTTCATGATCAACATCAATAACTTCCTCACTAATTGGTGTAGGCATCACTGGAGCTGATTTCTGTGATGAACCATTTTCCAATTCAGGACAAGGTACAACTACCTCATCAAGCTCTAGTTTCCTCCCACTCACTTCTTTCGAGAGAAACTCCTTCTCTAGAAAGGATCCATTCTTAGTAGCAGATAACTTGCCTTCGAATCTGTGATAGAAGGCGTACCCAACAGTTTCCTTTAGGTATCCTATGAAGAGGCATTTCTCCGATTTGGATTTGAGCTTATTAGGTTGAAACTTTTTCACATAAGCATCACAACCCCAAACTTTAAGAAACGACAGCTTAGGTTTCTTGCTAAACCACGGTTCCTACATTGTCGTCTCAACTGATTTTTAGACGGTGCCCTATTTAACGTGAATGCAGCTGTCTCTAATGCATAACCCCAAAATGACAGTGGTAAATCGGTAAGTGACATCATAGATCACAGCATATCTAATAAAGTACGGTTACGACATTAGGACACACCATTACTCCATGGTGTTACAGGTGGCATGAGTTGTGAAACTTATTCCACATTGTTTTTAAGTGAAGGCCAAACTCGTAACTCAAATATTTGCCTCTGTGATCAGATCGTAGAAACTTCATATTTTGTTATGATGATTCTTAACTTCACTCTGAATTTATTTGAACTTTTTAAATGTTTCAGACTTGTGTTTTAAGTAGATATACCCATATCTGCTTAAATCATCTGTGAAGGTGCGAAAATAACGATACCCGCCACGAGCCTCAACACTCATCAGATCGCATACATCAGTATGTATTATTTCCAATAAGTCAGTGGTTCGCTCCATTGTTCCAGAGAACGGAGTCTTAGTCATCTTGCCCATGAGGCATGGTTCTCAAGCATCAAATGATTCGTAATCTAGTGATTCCAAAAGTCCATACGCATGGAGTTTCTTCATGCACTTTACACCAATATGACCTAAACGGCAGTGCCACTAGTATGTTGCACTATCATTATCAACTTTGCATCTTTTGGCATCAATATTATGAATATGTGTATTACTACGATCGAGATTCAATAGACCATTCACCTTGGGTGTATGACCACAAAAGGTTTTATTCTTGTAAACAGAATAACAATTATTCTTTGACTTAAATGAATAACCGTATTGCAATAAACATGATCCAATCATATTATGCTCAATGCAAACACCAAATAACATTTATTTTAGGTTCAACACTAATCCCGAAGGTAAAGGGAGTGTGCGATGGTGATCTTATCAACCTTGGAATCACTTCCAGCACACATCGTCACCTTGCCCTCAACTAGTCTCTGTTCATTTTATAACTCCCGTTTCAAGCTACTAATCATAGCAACTAAACTAGTATAAAATACCCAGGGGATACTATGAATACTAGTAAAGTACACATCAATAACATGTATATCATATATACTTTTGTTCACTTTGCCATCCTTCTTATCCGTCAAGTATTTGGGGTAGTTCCGGTTCAAGTGACCATTTCCTTTGCAGTAGAAGCACTCAGTTTCAGGCATGGGTCTAGCTTTGGGCTTCTTCATGGGAGTGGCAACTTGCTTGTCATTCTTCTTGAAGTTCCCTTTCTTTCCCTTGCCCTTTTACTTGAAATTAGTGGTCTTGTCAAGCATCAACATTTGATGCTTTTCTTGATTTCTACCTTCGTCGATTTCAGCATCATGAAGAGCTCAGGAATCGTTTTCGTCATCCCTTGCATATTATAGTTCATCACGAAGTTCCAGTAACTTGGTGATAGTGACTAGAGAACTCTGTCAATCACTATCTTATCTCGAAGATTAACTCCCACTTCATTCAAGCGCTTGTAGTACTCGGACGTTCTGTGCACATGCTCACTGGTTGAGCTATTCTCCTCCATCTTGTAGGCAAAGTACTTGTCAGAGATCTCATACCTCTCGACTCGGGCATGCATCTGAAATACCAATTTCAGCTCTTGGAACATCTTATATGCTAGTTGTTGGGTAACGTAGTAATTTCCAAAAAAAATCCTACGCACAAGCAAGATCATGGTGATGCATAGCAACGAGAGGGGAGAGTGTTGTCTACGTACCCTCGTAGACCGAAGCGGAAGCGTTAACACAACGTAGAGGAAGTAGTCGTACGTCTTCCCGATCCGACCGATCCAAGCACCGTTACTCCGGCACCTCCGAGTTCTTGGCACACATTCAGCTCGATGACGATCCCCGGGCTCCGATCCAGCAAAGCGTCGGGGAGGAGTTCCGTCAGCACGACGGCGTGGTGACGATCTTGATGTTCTACCGTCGCAGGGCTTCGCCTAAGCACTGCAACAATATGACCGAGGTGGAATATGGTGGAGGGGGGCACCGCACACGGCTAAGGAACGATCACGAAGATCAACTTGTGTGTCTATGGGGTGCCCCCTGCCCCCGTATATAAAGGAGTGGAGGAGGGGAGGGCCGGCCCTCTCTATGGCGCGCCCTAGGGGAGTCCTACTCCCACCGGGAGTAGGATTTCCCATTTCCTAGTCCAACTAGGAGTCCTTCCATGTAGTAGGAGTAGGAAACAAGGAAGGGGCGCAGCCCCTCCCCCTAGTCCAATTCGGACTAGGCCTTGGGGGGGGGCGCGGCCTGCCCTAGGCAGCCCCTCTCTCTTTCCCGTATGGCCCAATAAGGCCCAATACTTCTCCCGGCGAATTCCCGTAACTCTCCGGTACTCCGAAAAATACCCGAATCACTCGGAACCTTTCCGATGTCCGAATATAGTCGTCCAATATATCGATCTTTACGTCTCGACCATTTCGAGACTCCTCGTCATGTCCCCGATCTCATCCGGGACTCCGAACTCCTTCGGTACATCAAAACTCATAAACTCATAATATAACTGTCATCGAAACCTTAAGCGTGCGGACCCTACGGTTCGAGAACAATGTAGACATGACCGAGACACGTCTCCGGTCAATAACCAATAGCGGGACCTGGATGCCCATATGGGCTCCTACATATTCTACGAAGATCTTTATCGGTCAGACCGCATAACAACATACGTTGTTCCCTTTGTCATCGGTATGTTACTTGCCCGAGATTCGATCATCAGTATCCAATACCTAGTTCAATCTCATTACCGGCAAGTCACTTTACTTGTTCCGTAATACATCATCTCGCAAGTAACTCATTAGTTGCATTGCTTGCAAGGCTTAAGTGATGTGCATTACGGAGAGGGCCCAGAGATACCTCTCCGACGATCGGAGTGACAAATCCTAATCTCAAAATACGTCAACCCAACATGTACCTTTGGAGACACCTGTAGAGCACCTTTATAATCACCCAGTTACGTTGTGACGCTTAGTAGCACACAAAGTGTTCCTCCGGCACACGGGAGTTACATAATCGCATAGTCATAAGAACATGTATAAGCCATGAAGAAAGCAATAGCAACATACTAAACGATCGGGTGCTAAGCTAATGGAATGGGTCATGTCAATCAGATCATTCAACTAATGGTGTGATCCCGTTTAATGAAATGACAACTCTTTGTCCATGGTTAGAAAACATAACCATCTTTGATTAACGAGCTAGTCAAGTAGAGGCATACTAGTGACACTCTGTTTGTCTATGTATTCACACATGTATTATGTTTCTGGTTAATACAATTCTAGCATGAATAATAAACCTTTATCATGATATAAGGAAATAAATAATAACTTTATTATTGCCTCTAGGGCATATTTCCTTCACTAGTAACATCCCAAATTTACAATTTGGAATGTTATGCATTAGATCATCATTGCATATCATATTTTAATGCATTTAGGTTTGATCCTAGAAATTCTACGCAACTCAAGGACCCACGGACAGAGTTGGGGATTTCGTTATTTTCATATTTGAGTTTTCTCAAATTTTGAAAAGAGGATTGTTTGATTTTAATTATTTTTCTCTTCAAATATTTCTTTTATAAAAATAAAAGAGAGGGGATAAAATGACTTTCCCAAAATAAAGAAATATTGAAGATTTAATATTAAAATCAAATAAGATTTTATTCGGAGTTTTTATTGCTATTTTATTTGAATTAGGAAAAATATGCGTTTCTCAAAATTGGATTAGAGGCCCAAATAAATGTTCCCATTGTCCGACATATTTTTGAGGACGGGGAAAATTTATTTCAGGATTTTTGGAGTCCGTTTAGTATTTCTTTTCTTTCTTTTTCTGCACGTCGGAATATTTAAAAAGAAAAGGAAACCGACTCTGGGCCGTAACCGACCGGGACTCCGCCCGGCCGTCCTTTAAAGCCCGAGGAGCCGAGCCACCCTAGCCCAAGTCGCCCCAAACCCTAGCCCCGCTCCCGCCGCCGCCAGCGCCCGCTGCCGCACGCCGCCGCCCGCCTCCCGCCGCGCGCCGTCGTCCCCGCCGTCGACCCCGCCACCGCCTCGCCGACCCGCCGGAGTAGCGCTGCTACCGTCCCGCCGCCGCCTCGCCGACCCGGTGGATTTCGAGGTAGCCGCCAGTTTTTTTAAAACCGTTTGGTTTTATTTCGAAAACCCTAGTTTCGGTTTTTTTATTCGGTTTAGATCAGGGTTTTTTCGGTTCGGTTAAATAGCGGACGTTCGTCCGTATGTTCATTTTAACGAACGGTTTTCGCTCGTTAGTCACAGACAGCGAACGTTCGTTCGTTAGCCTGTTCGTCAGTTTTTCTTTTTTTTTTTGGATTTTTCGCGATTATTTTCTATCGCGATTTCTGATCCGATTTTCGTGTTAGTTTATCTTTTTGCTCGTTAGTCGGAATCAGGCGATTCAAGCACCCAGATCTTCGTCTTGAATCCCTCTTTCGGTTTTACCAACTTAAACAAGATTTTGAAACAGTAAAAATTGACTTTAGTTCAGATTAGTAATCGGATCTTGTTTCTTTCGCAGTTTGTGTTTCGTTGCTTTGTTCGATTTGATTCTTTTTGCAAAACGGAGTTCTTAAGTTGAACTTTCTGGTTAGATCTTCTTATTTTACTTTTACCCGTGCTTCTAGTTGAGTGCTTATTGTATGCTTGTTTGTTTGCGATAGAGTACCCGTAGTGCGAAGCGTGCTACTACGAGTCTCTAGGTTTTGCGGATCATCAGCAAGGCAAGTAAAACTTTGATCATACCTCTTTACTACCCAGCTTTATTGCATTAGATCAATCCTCAAACACTTGCATGATTAGGATCTGATTAAATTGTGGGTTTTGGAAAGTAGTTGAGGTAGTATCTATTCACCTGTTTATTTTTCAAACCGTAGGAGTTACTTCTACGTTGCTTATATTGCTATGCTATGCTTGTAGATGTGGATTGGGTTTGAGAGTATTCATGACAGATGTGAGTTTTTAATTAATGGTTCAACTTAAGGTGGCAACTTGAATACACATCTGGGTGGATTGCTTGTGGACACCTGGAGTACCCAGTGTTGTCCTAGGATATCCCGGAGGACCCGTGTGATAATCCCACGGCCCGCCACCTAGGCTCAAATGGATCATAAGATTATTCATGCTAGAAACTTCCGTGTGCAGCCACAAGCTATTATGGGCTCTAGCATAGTTGAGTATGTTGCGTGAAGCTCATGAAGAGGTAGACTAGCAGATATATTGGGTTGTAGGTGGTATAGTCTACCTAGATCGAGTAGAGAGTTAATGCTTCAGAAAGACTGTGTCTCGAATCTCCGACCATGGATGTATTCAATTCTTGTGGGGAAAAGTGTGCAAACCTCTCCAGAGTGTATAAACTAATCATGGTTAGTCGTGTCCCCGGTTATGGACATCTTGAGTATCTAGTTCTTGGATTATCATGATTGATCTCATCACTATTAACATAACTTGATTGGGTTTAATGATGATGTTTAATTGGGATTGAGTTGGAGGAACCTTCTCAATGTTTAATAACTACCATGATAGTTAAATAAAATGTATTCCTTTGTTGTAGGGAAAAATTTGCTTTTCGGAAAAACTTATTAACCATACAGCCTCCACCAGCCAAATATGCATATAGTGATAGCAACTGTTCTGTTCATTATTATCTTGTGTTACTTTCCCAGCATATTCCATGTGATGACCCGTTTAGGGCTGCAAAGTTCATGTTGCAGACTTTTTAGACGATGAGTAAGGAGCTATAGGTTGTTTTCTTTCACTCAGTGATGTCGTTGGAGTTGATGGACTCATTTTATCTTCCAAGCCTTCCGCTGTTATCGATTTAGATGGCCTTAAGCCATATTTATTGTTTTAGTTCTCTTCTGAGACATTCGATGTAATAAGTGTGTGATTGCTACTCTGTTATAAATCCTCAAGTACTGTGTGTGTTAGCATTACCGATCCAGGGATGACACTGATGCACAGAGATCAGACTGTTTGAGGTCTGGTCGCTACAATGCTCCATGACGTTCAAAATGTTTTTGAAGTCCTAGTACTAAGCCGTAAAGCATGGTGCACTAAACTATCAAGTAGTCATCATATCGAGCTTGTCAAACATTCATAACGTCTACATTTGCTCCTGTAATAGGTCTGTCACCTAGTGGTGCATCAAGGACATAATTCTTCTGTGCAGCAATGAGGATAATCCTCAGATCATGGACCTAGTCCGCATCATTGCTACTATCAACTTTCAACTTAGTTTTCTCTAGTAACATATCATAAATAAAACGGGGAAGCTATACGCGAGCAATTGATCTACAACATAGATATACAAATACTATCTAGACTAAGTTCATGATAAATTAAAGTTCAATTTAATCATATTACTTAAGAACTCCCACTTAGATAGACATCCCTCTAATCATCTAAGTGATCACGTGATCCATATCAACTAAAGCATGTCCGATCATCACGTGAGATGGAGTAGTTTTCAATGGTGAACATCACTATGTTGATCATATCTACTATATGATTCATGCTCGACCTTTCGGTCTCAGTGTTCCGAGGCCATATCTGCATATGCTAGGCTCATCAAGTTTAACCCGAGTATTTTGCATGTGCAAAACTGGCTTGCACCCGTTGTATGTGAACGTAGAGTGATACGTCTCCAACGTATCTATAATTTTTGATTGCTCCATGCTATATTATCTACTGTTTTGGACATTATTGGGCTTTATTATCCACTTTTATATTATTTTTGGGACTAACCTATTAATCGGAGGCCCAGCCCAAAATTGTTGTTTTTTGCCTGTTTTAGGGTTTGGAAGAAAAGGAATATCAAACGGAGTCCAAACGGAATGAAACCTTCGGGAACATGATTTTCTCATCGAATACAACTCAGGAGACTTGGACCCTACGTCAAGACACGTAACAGGAGGCCACAATGTAGGGGGCGCCTACCCCCCCCCCCAGGCGCGCCCTCCACCCTCGTGGGCCCCCTGTTGCTCCACCGACGTACTTCTTCCTCCTATATATACCCACGTACCCCCAAACGATCAGAAACGGAGCCAAAACCCTAATTCCACCGCCGTAACTTTCTGTATTCACGAGATCCCATCTTGGGGCCTGTTCCGGAGCTCCGTCGGAGGGGGCATCGATCACGGAGGGCTTCTACATCAACACCATAGCCCCTCCGATGAAGTGTGAGTAGTTTACCTCAGACCTACGGGTCCATAGTTAGTAGCTAGATGGCTTCTTCTCTCTTTTTGGATCTCAATACAATGTTCTCCCCCTCTCTTGTGGAGATCTATTCGATGTAATCTTCTTTTTGCAGTGTGTTTGTTGAGACCGATGAATTGTGGGTTTATGATCAAGTCTATCTATGAATAATATTTGAATCTTCTCTGAATTCTTTTACGTATGATTGGTTATCTTTGCAAGTCTCTTCGAATTATCAGTTTGGTTTGGCCTACTAGATTGATCTTTCTTGCAATGGGAGAAGTGCTTAGCTTTGGGTTCAATCTTGCGGTGTCCTTTCCCGGTGACAGTAAGGGCAGCAAGGCACGTATTGTATTGTTGCCATCGAGGATAACAAGATGGGGTTTTCTTCATATTGCATGAGTCTATCCCTCTACATCATGTCATCTTGCTTAAGGTGTTACTCTGTTTTTAACTTAATACTCTAGATGCATGCTGGATAGCAGTCGATGAGTGAAGTAATAGTAGTAGATGCAGGTAGGAGTCGGTCTACTTGTCTCGGACATGATGCCTATATGCATGATCATACCTAGATATTCTCATAACTATGCTCAATTCTGTCAATTGCTCAATAGTAATTTGTTCACCCACTGTAGAATACTTATGCTCTTGAGAGAAGCCACTAGTGAAACCTATGGCCCCCGGGTCTATCTTTATCATATCAATCTCCTACTACTTAGTTATTTAATTTGCTATTGACTTTGCTTTTATTTTACTTTGCATCTTTATCATAAAAATACCAAAATTATTATCTTATCATATCTATCATATCTCACTCTCGTAAGTGGCCCTATAGGGATTGACAACCCCTATTTGCGTTGGTTGCGAGGATTTATTTGTTTTGTGCAGGTGCAAGGGACTCGCGCGTAGCCTCCTACTGGATTGATACCTTGATTCTCAAAAACTGAGGGAAATACTTACGCTACTTTGCTGCATCATCCCTTCCTCTTCAGGGAAAACTAACGCAGTGCTAAAAGAGGTAGCAAGAAGGATTTCTGGCACCGTTGCTGGGGAGGTCTACGCAAAAGTCAACATACCAAGTACCCATCACATACCCTTATCTCCCGCATTACATTATTTGCCATTTGCCTCTCATTTTCCTCTCCCCCACTTCACCCTTGCCATTTTATTTGCCCTCTCTCTCTCTCTCTATCCTCCCTCTATTTGCCTCCTTTTGTCCGCTTGCTTTTTGTTTGCTTGTGTGTTAGTTTGCTTGCTTGTCACGATGGCTCAAGATAATACTAAATTGTGTGACTTCACCAATACCAACAACAATGATTTTATTAGCAGTCCGATTGCCCCTCTTACCGATGCTGAATCTTGTGAAATTAATGATGCTTTGCTGAATCTTGTTATGAAAGATCCATTTTCCGGCCTTCCTAGTGAAGATGCCGCTACCCATCTAAATAGCTTCGTTGATTTGTGTGACATGCAAAAGAAGAAAGATGTGGATAATGATATTGTTAAATTGAAGCTATTTCCTTTTTCGCTTAGAGATTGTGCTAAAGCTTGGTTTTTGTCTTTGCCTAAAAATAGTATTGATTCATGGAACAAGTCCAAAGATGCTTTTATCTCTAAGTATTTTCCTCCTGCTAAGATTACCTCTCTTAGAAACGATATTATGAACTTTAAGCAACTTGATCATGAACATGTTGCACAAGCTTGGGAGAGAATGAAATTAATGATACGTAATTGCCCTACTCATGGTTTAAATTTATGGATGATTATACAAAAATTTTATGCCGGACTGAATTTTGCTTCTAGAAATCTTTTAGATTCGGCCGCGGGAGGCACTTTTATGGAAATCACTTTAGGAGAAGCTACTAAACTCCTAGATAATATTATGGTTAATTATTCTCAATGGCATACTGAAAGATCTACTAATAAAAAGGTGCATGCGATAGAAGAAATTAATGTTTTGAGTGGAAAGATGGACGAACTTATGAAATTATTTGCTAATAAGAGTGTTTCTTATGATCCTAATGATATGCCCTTGTCTACTTTGATTGAGAATAATAATGAATCTATGGATGTGAATTTTGTTGGTAGGAACAATTTTGGTAATAACGCGTATAGAGGAAATTTCAACCCTAGGCCTTATCCTAGTAATCCCTCTAATAATTATGGTAATTCCTACAAGAATTTTTATGGAAATTATAATAAGATGCCCTCTGATTTTGAATCTAATATTAAAGAATTTATTACTTTACAAAAGAATTTTAATGATATGATTGAAGAAAAATTGCTTAAGATTGATGATTTGGCTAGGAACATTGATAGAATTGCTCTTAATGTTGATTCTTTGAAACTTAGATCTATTCCACCTAAGCATGATATGAATGAGTCTCTCAAAGCCATGAGAATTTCCATTTATGAGTGCAAAGAAAGAACCGCTAGGATGCGTGCTAAGAGAGATGCCTTTATAAAAGCGTGTTCTTCTAGTTCCTATGAAAATAATGATGAAGATCTAAAAGTTATTGACGTGTCCCCTATTAAATCTTTGTTTTGCAATATGAATCTTGATAATGATGGGACTGAATATGATCCACCTTTACCTAGAAGGCGTTCCAAGAATTCTGAATCTTTTGATCTTGATGCTAAATTTGATAAAAGTGGGATTGAAGAAATTAAAACCCTAGATATTGCTAAACCCACTATTATGGATTTCAAGGAATTTAACTATGAAAATTGCTCTTTGATTGATTGTATTTCCTTGTTGCAATCCGTGGTAAATTCTCCTCACGCTTATAGTCAAAATAAAGTGTTTACTAAACATATCGTTGATGCCTTGATGTAATCTTATGAAGAAAATTTTGAATTGGAAGTTTCTATCCCTAGAACACTTTATGATGAGTGGGAACCAACTATTAAAATTGAAATTAAAGATCATGAATTCTATGCTTTATGTGATTTGGGTGCTAGTGTTTCCACGATTCCAAAGACTTTGTGTGATTTGTTAGGTTTCCGTGATTTTGATGATTGCTCTCTAAACTTGCACCTTGCGGATACCACTATTAAGAAACCTATGGGAAGAATTGATGATGTTATGATTGTTGCAAATAGTAATTATGTACCCGTAGATGTTATTGTTCTTGACATAGATTGCAATCCTTCATGTCCTATTATTCTTGGTAGACCTTTCCTTAGAACAATTGGTGCAATTATTGATATGAAGGAAGGAAATATTAGATTTCAATTTCCATTAAGGAAAGGCATGGAACACTTTCCTAGAAAGAAAATTAAATTATCTTATGAATCTATTATGAGAGCCACTTATGGATTGCCTACCAAAGATGGCAATACCTAGATCTATTCTTGCTTGTTATGCCTAGCTAGGGGCGTTAAACGATAGCGCTAGTTGGGAGGCAACCCAATTTTATTTTTATTTCTTGCTTTTTGCTCCTGTTTAGTAATAAATAAATTATCTATCCTATGTTTTGGTTGTGTTTTTTGTGTTTAATTAGTGTTTGTGCCAAGTAGAACCGTTGGGAAGACTTGGGGAAAGTCTTGTTGAACTTGCTGTAAAAAACAGAAACTTTAGTGCTCACGAGAACTGCTGTCATTTTTATTTGGAAAGTTCTATTTAGTTAATTCTTTTGGAAGATGATTAATAGATAAATTCCTCACGTCCAGCACTTTATTTTAGAATTTTTGGGGTTCCAGATCTTGCGCTAGCTACAGATTACTACAGACTGTTCTGTTTTTGACAGATTCTGTTTTTCGTGTGTTGTTTGCTTATTTTGATGAATCTATGGCTAGTAAAATAGTTTATAAACCATAGAGAAGTTGGAATACAGTAGGTATAACACCCATATAAATAAATAATGAGTTCCTTAAAGTACCTTGAAGTGGTCTTTTGTTTTCTTTCGCTAGCGGAGCTCACGAGATTTTCTACTTTAAGTTTTGTGTTGTGAAGTTTTCAAGTTTTGGATAAAGATTTGATGGATTATGGAACAAGGAGTGGCAAGAGCCTAAGCTTGGGGATGCCCATTGAACCCCCAATATAATCTAAGGACACCTAAAAGCCAAAGCTTGGGGATGCCCCGGAAGGCATCCCCTCTTTCGTCTACTTCTATCGGTAACTTTACTTGGAGCTATATTTTTATTCGCCACATGATATGTGTTTTGCTTGGAGCGTCTTGTATTATTTGAGTATTTTCTTGTTATTTTACCACAATCATCCTTGATCTACACACCTTTTGAGAGAGCCATACAAGATTTGGAATTTGTTATAATACTCTATGTGCTTCGCTTATATCTTTTGAGTTATATAATTTTGCTCTAGTGCTTCACTTATATCTTTTAGAGCACGGTGGTGGATTTGTTTTATAGAAACTATTGATCTCTCATGCTTCACTTAGATTATTTTGAGAGTCTTAATAGCATGGTAATTTGCTTAAAATCCTAATATGCTTGGTATGCAAGATTAATAATAAAACTTTCTTATGAGTGTGTTGAATACTAAGAGAAGTTTGATGCTTGATGATTGTTTTGAGACATGTAGGTAATAATATCAAAGTCGTGCTAGTTGAGTAGTTGTGAAATTGAGAAATACTTGTGTTGAGGTTTGCAAGTCTCGTAGCATGCACGTATGGTAAACGTTATGCAACAAATTTGAAACATGAGGTGTTATTTGATTGTCTTCCTTATGAGTGGCGGTCAGGGACGAGCGATGGTCTTTTCCTACCAATCTATCCCCTAGGAGCATGCGCTTAGTACCGAGGTTTTTGATGACTTGTAGATTTTCGCAATAAGTATGTGAGTTCTTTATGACTAATGTTGAGTCCATGGATTATACGCACTCTCACCCTTCCATCCTTGCTAGCCTCTTCGGTACCGTGCATTGCCCTTTCTCACATTGAGAGTTGGCACAAACTTCGCCGGTGCATCCAAACCCCATGATATGATACGCTCTTTCACACACAAACCTCCTTATATCTTCCTCAAAACAGACACCATACCTACCTATTGAAGGAAATATGCCCTAGAGGCAATAATAAAGTTATTATTTATTTCCTTACTTCATGATAAATGTTTATTATTCATGCTAGAATTGTATTAACCGGGAACATAATACATGTGTGAATACATAGACAAACAAAGTGTCACTAGTATGCCTCTACTTGACTAGCTCGTTGATCAAAGATGGTTAAGTTTCCTAACCATAGACATGAGTTGTCATTTGATTAACGAGATCACATCATTAGGAGAATGATGTGATTGACTTGACCCATTCCGTTAGCTTAGCACTTGATCGTGTAGTTTGTTGCTATTGCTTTCTTCATGACTTATACATGTTCCTATGACTATGAGATTATGCAACTCCCGTTTACCGGAGGAACACTTTGTGTGCCACCAAATGTCACAACATAATTGGGTGATTATAAAGGTGCTCTACAGGTGTCTCCGAAGGTACTTGTCGGGTTGGCGTATTTTGAGATTAGGATTTGTCACTCCGATTGTCGGAGAGGTATCTCTGGGCCCACTCGGTAATGCACATCACTATAAGCCTTGCAAGCATTGCAACTAATGAGTTAGTTGCGGGATGATGTATTAAGGAACGAGTAAAGATACTTGCCGGTAACGAGATAGAACTAGGTATTGAGATATCGACGATCGAATCTCGGGCAAGTAACATACCGATGACAAAGGGAACAACATATGTTGTTATGCGGTCTGACCGATAAAGATCTTCATAGAATATGTAGGAGCCAATATGGGCATCCAGGTCCCGCTATTGGTTATTGACCAGAGAGGTGTCTCGGTCATGTCTACATAGTTCTCGAACCCGTATGGTCCGCACACTTAACGTTCGTTGATGATATAGTACTATGAGTTATGTATGTTGGTGACCGAATGTTGTTCGGAGTCCCGGATGAGATCACGGACATGACGAGGAGCTCCGGAATGGTCCGGAGGTAAAGATTCATATATTGGATGATATGGTTTGGCCAAGGGGTCAGGCCCATGGGGCTATAAGTCGATGCAAAAGGAGATTTGCAGAGGCCAGGGGGGCAAACGCCGGAGACCCTGGCGTCTGGCACTGGGCCAGACGCCGAGGCCCATGGTGTTTGGGCCAGACGCCGAGGCCCATGGCATCTGGGCCAGACGCCAAGGATTGTGGCGTTTGGTCCCGGAGTCCGAGTGGGACTCTTGCCTTTCGGGCAAAACCGACTTTGAGGAGGCTTTTGCTCCAAGTTTCGACCCCAGGGCTCAACATATAAATAGAGGGGAAGGGCTAGCACCAAAGACACATCAAGAAACACCAAGCCATGTGCCGGCAACCCCGTCCCCTCTAGTTTATCCTCCGTCATAGTTTTCGTAGTGCTTAGGCGAAGCCCTGCAGAGATTGTTCTTCACCAACACCGTCACCACGCTGTCGTGCTGCCGGAACTCATCTACTACTTCGCCCCTCTTGCTGGATCGAGAAGGCGAGGACGTCACCGAGCCGGACGTGTGCAGAACTCGGAGGTGTCGTGCTTTCGGTACTTGGATTGGTCGGATCGTGAAGACGTACGACTACATCAACCGCGTTGATATAACACTTCCGTGAACGGTCTACGAGGGTACGTAGACAAAACTCTCCCCTCTCGTTGCTATGCATCACCATGACCTTGCGTGTGCGTAGGAATTTTGTTGAAATTACTACGTTCCCCAACAGTGGCATCCGAGCCAGGTTTTATGCGTTGATGTTATGTGCACGAGTAGAACACAAGTGAGTTGTGGGCGATATAAGTCATACTGCTTACCAGCATGTTATACTTTGGTTCGGCGGTATTGTTGGATGAAGCGGCCCGGACCGACATTACGCGTATGCTTACGCAAGACTAGTTCTACCAACGTGCTTTGCACACAGGTGGCTGGCGGGTGCCAGTTTCTCCAACTTTAGTTAAACCGAGTGTGGCTACGCCCGGTCCTTGCGAAGGTTAAAACAACATCAACTTGACAAACTATCGTTGTGGTTTTGATGCGTAGGTAAGAACGGTTCTTGCTAAGCCCGTAGCAGCCACGTAAAACTTGCAACAACAAAGTAGAGGACGTCTAAATTGTTTTTGCAGGGCATGTTGTGATGTGATATGGTCAAGACGTGATGAGATATAAGTTGCTGTATAAGATGATCATGTTTTATTGAAGTTATCGGCAACTGGCAGAAGCCTTATGGTTCTCTCTTTATTGCATAACATGCAAGCGCCAAATAATTGCTTTACTTTATCGCAATGCGATAGCAATAGTTGCAAGAGCAGTAGTTGGTGAGACGACCATGTGACGACACATTGATATAGATCAACATGATGGCGATCATGGTGTCATGCCGGTGACGATGGAAATCATGACGATACTTTGGAGATGGAGATCAAAGGCACAAGATGATGATGGCCATATCATGTCACATATTTTGATTGCATGTGATGTTTATCTTTTATACATCTTATTTTGCTTAGTTTGACGGTAGCTTTATAAGATGATCTCTCACTAATTATAAAGGTACAAGTGTTCTCCCTGAGTATGCACCATTGCGAAAGTTCTTCATGCTGAGACACCATGTGATGATCGGGTGTGATAGGCTCTACGTTCAAATACAACGGGTGCAAAATAGTTGCACACGCGGAATACTCAGGTTAAACTTGATGAGCCTAGCATATAACAGATATGGCCTCGGAACACGGAGACCGAAAGGTCGAGCGTGAATCATATAGTAGATATGATCAACATAGTGATGTTCACCATTGAAACTACTCCATCTCACGTGATGATCGGACATGGTTTAGTTGATTTGGATCACATGATCACTTAGAGGATTAGAGGGATGTCTATCTAAGTGGGAGTTCTTAAGTAATATGATTAATTGAACTTTAATTTATCATGAACTTAGTCCTGGTAGTATTAGCATATCTATGTTGTAGATCAATAGCTCGCGTTTAGCTCCCCTGTTTTATTTTTGATATGTTCCTAGAGAAATCTAAGTTGAAAGATGTTAGTAGCAATGATGCGGATTGGATCCGTGATCTGAGGTTTATCCTCATTGCTGCACAGAAGAATTATGTCTTTGATGCACCGCTAGGTGACAAACCTATTGCAGGAGCAGATGCAGATGTTATGAACATTTGGCTAGCTCAATATGATGACTACTTGATAGTTTAGTGCACCATGCTTAAACGGCTTAGAATCGGGACTTCAAAGACGT
The DNA here is from genome assembly GCF_056163025.1 of Triticum urartu. Lineage (NCBI taxonomy): Eukaryota > Viridiplantae > Streptophyta > Magnoliopsida > Poales > Poaceae > Triticum > Triticum urartu. Next base: position 590,867,111 of record NC_141873.1, on the reverse strand, counting down.
TTTGAACATCATGGACCAGATGAGATGTTCTAGGAGTTGAAGTTAATATTTCAAGCAAATACCCGAGTTGAGAGATATGAAGTCTCCAACAAGTTCTATAGCTAAAAGATGGAGGAGAATAGCTCAAGCAGTGAGCATGTGCTCAGATTGTCTGGCTACTACAATCGCTTGAATCAAGTGGGAGTTAATCTTCCAGATAAAATAGTGATTGACAGAATTCTCTAGTCACCATCACCAAGTTAGTAGAACTTCGTGATGAACTATGATATGCAAGGGATAACGGAAATGATTCCCAAGCTCTTCATAATGCTGAAATCGACAAAGGTAGAAATCAAGAAAAATATCAAGTGTTGATGGTAGACAAGACCACTAGTTTCAATAAAAGGGCAAAGGGAAGAAGGGGAACTTCAAGAAGAACGGCAAGCAAGTTGCTGCTCAAGTGAAGAAGCCCAAGTCTGGTCCTAAGCCTGAGACTAAGTGCTTGTACTGCAAAGGGACTGGTCACTAGAAGCGGAACTGCCCCAAGTATTTGGCGGATAAGAAGGATGGCAAAGTGAACAAAGGTATATTTGATATACAGATTATTTATGTGTATTTTACTAGTGTTCGTAGCAACCCCTCTGTATTTGATACTGGTTCAGTTGCTAAGAGTAGTCACTCGAAATGGGAGTTGCAGAATGAACATAGACTAGTTAAGGGTGAAGTGACGATGTGTGTTGGAAGTGGTTCCAAGATTGATATGATCATCATCGCACACTCCCTATACTTTTGGGATTAGTGTTGAACCTAAATAAGTGTTATTTGGTGTTTGCGTTGAGCATGAATATGATTTGATCATGTTTATTGCAATACGGTTATTCATTTAAGTAAGAAAATAAATTGTTGTTCTGCTTACATGAATAAAACCTTATATGGTTACACACCCAATGAAAATGGTTCGTTGGATCTCGATCGTAGTGATACACATATTCATAATATTGAAACCAAAAGATGCAAAGTTAATAATGATAGTGCAACTTATTTGTGCCACTGCCGTTTAGGTCATATTGGTGTAAAGCGCATGAAGAAAATCCATGCTGATGGGCTTTTGGAATCACTTGATTATGAATCAGTTGATGCTTGCGAACCATGCCTCATGGGCAAGATGACTAAGACTCCGTTCCCCGGAACAATGGAGCGAGCAACAGATTTGTCGGAAATCATACATACTGATGTATGTGGTCTGATGAATATTGAGGCTCGCGGCAGGTATCATTATTTTCTGATCTTCACAAATGATTTGAGCAGATATGAGTATATCTACTTGATGAAACACAAGTCTGAAACATTTGAAAAGTTCAAAGAATTTCAGAGTGAAGTGGAGAATCATCGTAACAAAAATAAAAGTTTCTACGATATGATTGCAGAAGTAAAATATTTGAGTTACGAGTTTGGCCTTCAGTTAAAAACAATGTGAAATAGTTTCACTACTCACGCCACCTGGAACACCACAGTGTAATGGTATGTCCGAATGTCATAACCGTACTTTATTAGATATGGTGCGATCTATGATGTGTCTTACCGATCTACCACTATCGTTTTGGGGTTATGCATTAGAGACAGTTGCATTCACGTTAAATAGGGAACCATCTAAATCCATTGAGACGACACCGTATGAACTATGGTTTGGCAAGAAACCTAAGCTGTCATTTCTTAAAGTTTGAGGTTGCAATGCTTATGTGAAAAAGTTTCAACCTGATAAGCTCAAATCCAAATCAGAGAAGTGCGTCTTCATAGGGTACCCAAAAGAAAATGTTGGGTACACCTTCTATCACAGATCTGAAGGCAAGAAATTCATTGCTGAGAATGGATCCTTTCTAGAGAAGGAGTTTCTCTCGAAAGAAGTGAGTGGGAGGAAAGTAGAACTTGATGAGGTAACTGTACCTGCTCCCTTATTGGAAAGTAGTTCATCACAGAAATCTGTTCCTGTGACTACTACACCAATTAGTGAGGAAGCTAATGATGATGATCATGTAACTTCAGATCAAGTTACTACCGAACCTCGTAGGTAAACCAGAGTGAGATTCGACCAGAGTGGTATGGTAATCCTGTTTTGGAGGTCATGTTACTTGACGATGACGAACCTACGAACTATGAGGAAGCGATGATGAGCCCAGATTCCACGAAATGGCTTGAGGCCATGAAATCTGAGATGAGATCCATGTATAAGAACAAAGTATGGACTTTGATTGACTTTCCCAAAAGATCGGCGAGCCATAGAAAATAAATGGATTTTCAAGAGGAAGATGGACGCTGATAGTAGTGTTACTATCTACAAAGCTAAACTTGTCGAAAAAAAATTTTGACAGAGTTCAAGGTGTTGACTACGATGAGATTTTCTCACTCGTAGAGATGCTTAAGTCTGTCCGAATCATGTTAGCAATTGCCACATTTGATGAAATCTGGCAAATGGATATCAAAACTGCACTCCTGAATGGATTTCTAGAAGAAGAGTTGTATATGATGCAACCAGAAGGTTTTAACGATCCAAAGGGTGCTAACAAAATGTGCAAGCTCCAGCGATCCATCTATGGACTGGTGCAAGCATCCCGGAGTTGGAATATACGCTTTGATGAGTTGATCAAAGCATATAGTTTTATACAGACTTGCGGTGAAGCTTGTATTTACAAGAAAGTGAGTGGGAGCTCTGTAGCATTTCTGATATTATATGTGAATGACATATTGCTGATTGGAAATGATATAGAATTTCTGGATAGCATAAAAGGATACTTGAATAAAAGTTTTTCAAAGAAAGACCTCGGTGAAGCTACTTACATATTGAGCATCAAGATATATAGAGATAGATCAAGACGCTTGATAAGTTTTTTTCAATGAGTACATACCTTGACAAGATTTTGAAATAGTTCAAAATGGAACAGTCAAAGAAAGAGTTCTTGCCTGTGTTACAAGGTGTGAAATTGAGTAAGACTCAAAGCCCGACCACGGCAGAAGATAGAAAGAGAATGAAAGTCATTCCCTATGCCTCAGCCATAGGTTCTATAAAGTATGCCATGCTGTGTACCAGACCTATTGTATACCCTGCCCTGAGTTTGGCAAGGGAGTACAATAGTGATCTAGGAGTAGATCACTGGACATTGGTCAAAATTATCCTTACTGGAGTAAGGATATGTTTCTCGATTATGGAGGTGACAAAAGGTTCGTCGTAAAGGGTTACGTCGATGCAAGTTTTGACACTGATCCAGATGACTCTAAGTCTCAATCTGGATACATATTGAAAGTGGGAGCAATTAGCTAGAGTAGCTCCGTGCAGAGCATTGTTGACATAGAAATTTGCAAAATACATACGGATCTGAATGTTGCAGACCCGTTGACTAAACTTCTCTCACAAGCAAAACATGATCACACCTTAGTACTCTTTGGGTGTGAACTAGATTATTGACTCTAGTAAACCCTTTGGGTGTTGGTCACATGAAGATGTGAACTATGGGTGTTAATCACATGGTGATGTGAACTATTGATGTTAAATCACATGGCGATGTGATCTAGATTATGACTCTAGTGCAAGTGGGAGACTGAAGGAAATATGCCCTAGAGGCAATAATAAAGTTATTATTTATTTCCTTATTTCATGATAAATGTTTATTATTCATGCTAGAATTGTATTAACCGGAAACATAATACATGTGTGAATACATAGACAAACAAAGTGTCACTAGTATGCCTCTACTTGACTAGCTCATTGATCAAAGATGGTTAAGTTTCCTAACCAAAGACATGAGTTGTCATTTGATTAACGAGATCACATCATTAGGAGAATGATGTGATTGACTTGACCCATTCCGTTAGCTTAGCACTTGATCGTTTAGTTTGTTGCTATTGCTTTCTTCATGACTTATACATGTTCTTATGACTATGAGATTATGCAACTCCCGTTTACCGGAGGAACACTTTGTGTGCCACCAAACGTCACAACGTAACTGGGTGATTATAAAGGTGCTCTACAGGTGTCTCCGAAGGTACTTGTTGGGTTGGCGTATTTCGAGATTAGGATTTGTCACTCCGATTGTCGGAGAGGTACTCTGGGCCCACTCGGTAATGCACATCACTATAAGCCTTGCAAGCATTGCAACTAATGAGTTAATTGCAGGATGATGTATTACAGAATGAGTAAAGAGACTTGCCGGTAACGAGATAGAACTAGGTATTGAGATACCGACGATCGAATCTCGGGCAAGTAACATACCGATGACAAAGGGAACAACGTATGTTGTTATGCGGTCTGACCGATAAAGATCTCCGTAGAATATGTAGGAGCCAATATGGGCATCCAGGTCCCGCTATTGGTTATTGACCAGAGAGATGTCTCGGTCATGTCTACATACTTCTCGAACCCGTAGGGTCCGCACGCTTAACGTTCGTTGACGATATAGTACTATGAGTTATGTATGTTGGTGACCGAATGTTGTTCGGAGTCCCGGATGAGATCACAGACATGACGAGGAGCTCCGGAATGGTCCGGAGGTAAAGATTCGTATATTGGATGATATGGTTTGGCCAAGGGGTCAGGACCATGGGGCTATAAGTCGGTGCAAAATGAGTTTTGCGGAGGCCAGGGGGCCAAACGTCGGAGACCCTGGCGTCTGGCACTGGGCTAGACGCCGAGGCCCATGGCGTCCGGGCCAGACGCCAAGGATTGTGGCGTTTGGTCCCGGAGTCCGAGTGGGACTCTTGCCTTCCAGGAAAAACCGACTTTGAGGAGGCTTTTGCTCCAAGTTTCGACCCCAGGGCTCAACATATAAATAGAGGGGCAGGGCGAGCACCAAAGACACATCAAGAAACACCAAGCCGTGTGCCGGCAACCCCGTCCCCTCTAGTTTATCCTCCGTCATAGTTTTCGTAGTGCTTAGGCGAAACCCTGCGGAGATTGTTCTTCACCAACACCTTCACCACGCCGTCGTGCTGCCGGAACTCATCTACTACTTCGCCCCTCTTGCTGGATCGAGAAGGCGAGGACGTCACCGAGCTGAACGTGTGCAGAACTCGGAGGTGCCGTGCTTTTGGTACTTGGATTGGTCGGATCGTGAAGACGTACGACTACATCAACCGCGTTGATATAACGCTTCCGCGAACGGTCTACGCGGGTACGTAGACAACACTCTCCCCTCTCGTTGCTATGCATCACCATGATCTTGCGTGTGCGTAGGAATTTTGTTGAAATTACTACGTTCCTCAACACCTATTATGGCATTTCCATAGCCATTCCGAGATATATTGCCATGCAACTTTCCATCATTCCGTTCATCATGACACATTCATCATTGTCATATTGCTTAGCATGGTCATGTAGTTGACATAGTATTTGTGGCAAAGCCACCGTTCATAATTCTTTCATACATGTCACTCTTGGTCCATTGCATATCCCGGTACACCGCCGGAAGCATTCATATAGAGTCATCTTTGTTCTAGTATCGAGTTGTAATCGTTGAGTTGTAAATAAATAGAAGTGTGATGATCATCATTTTCTAGAGCATTGTCCCAAGTGAGGAATATAAAAAAAGAGAAAGGCCATAAAAAGAGAAGGCCCAAAAAAAGAGAAAGGCCATAAAAAAGAGAAAAGGCCCAAAAAAGAAAAAAAATGAGAGAAAAATAGAGAAGGGACAATGTTATTGTCCTTTGCCACACTTGTGCTTCAAAGTAGCACCATGATCTTCATAGTAGAGAGTCTCTCATGTTATCACTTTCATATACTAGTGGGAATTTTTCATTATAGAACTTGGCTTGTATATTCCAACAATGGGCCTCCTCAAGTGCCCTAGGTCTTCGTGAGCAAGCAAGTTGGATGCACACCCACTAGTTTCTTTTGTTGAGCTTTCATACATTTATAGCTCTAGTGAATCCGTTGCATGGCAATCCCTACTCCTTGCATTAACATCAATCGGTGGGCATCTCCATAGCCCATTGATTAGCCTCATTGATGTGAGACTTCCTCCTTTTTGTCTTCGCCACATAACCCCCTCATTATATTCTATTCCACCTATATTTCTATGTCCATGGCCCGCGCTCATATATTGCGTGAAAGTTTATAGGTTTGAGATTACTAAAGTATGAAACAATTGCTTGGCTTGTTATCGTGGTTGTGCATGATGATAGCATTCTTGTGTGAAGAAAATGAAACATGGCTAAACCATATGATTTTGTAGGGATGAACTTTCTTTGGCCATGTTATTTTGAGAAGACATAATTGCTTAGTTAGTATGCTTGAAGTATTATCATTTTTATGTCAATATGAACTTTTGTCTTGAATCTTTCGGATCTTAATATTCATACCACAATTAAGAAGAATTACATTAAAATTATGCCAAGTAGCAATCCGCATCAAAAATTCTGTTTTTATCATTTACCTACTCGAGGACGAGCAGGAATTAAGCTTGGGGATGCTTGATACGTCTCCAACGTATCTATAATTTTTGATTGCTCCATGCTATATTATCTACTGTTTTGGACATTATTGGGATTTATTATCCACTTTTATATTATTTTTGGGACTAACCTATTAACCGGAGGCCCAGCCCAGAATTGTTGTTTTTCCCTGTTTTAGGGTTTCGAAGAAAAGGACTATCAAACGGAGTCCAAACGGAATGAAACCTTCGGGAACGTGATTTTCTCATCGAATACAACTCAGGAGACTTGGACCCTGCGTCAAGACATGTAACAGGAGGCCACGAGGTAGGGGGCGCGCCTACCCCCCCCCCCCAGGCGCGCCCTCCACCCTTATGGGCCCCCTGTTGCTCCATCGACGTACTTCTTCCTCCTATATATACCCACATACCCCCAAACAATCAGAAACGGAGCCAAAACCCTAATTCCACCGCCGTAACTTTCTGTATCCATGAGATCCCATTTTGGGGCCTGTTCCGGAGCTCCGCCGGAGGGGGCGTCGATCACGGAGGGCTTCTACATCAACAGCATAGCCCCTCTGATGAAGTGTGAGTAGTTTACCTCAGACCTACGGGTCCATAGTTAGTAGCTAGATGGCTTCTTCTCTCTTTTTGGATCTCAATACAATGTTCTCCCCCTCTCTTGTGGAGATCTATTCGATGTAATCTTCTTTTTGCAGTGTGTTTGTTGAGACCGATGAATTGTGGGTTTATGATCAAGTCTATCTATGAATAATATTTGAATCTTCTCTGAATTCTTTTATGTATGATTGGTTATCTTTGCAAGTCTCTTTGAATTATCAGTTTGGTTTGGCCTACTAGATTGATCTTTCTTGCAATGGGAGAAGTGCTTAGCTTTGGGTTCAATCTTGCGGTGTCCTTTCCCGGTGATAGTAAGGGCGGCAAGGCACGTGTTGTAGTGTTGCCATCGAGTATAACAAGATGGGGTTTTCTTCATATTGCATGAGTCTATCCCTCTACATCATGTCATCTTGCTTAAGGTGTTACTCTATTTTTAACTTAATACTTTAGATGCATGCTGGATAGCGGTCGATGAGTGGAGTAATAGTAGTAGATGCAGGCAGGAGTCGGTCTACTTGTCTCGGACGTGATGCCTATATACATGATCATACCTAGATATTCTCATAACTATGCTCAATTATGTCAATTGCTCAACAGTAATTTGTTCACCCACCGTAGAATACTTATGCTCTCGAGAGAAGCCACTAGTGAAACCTATGGCACCCGGGTCTATCTTTATCATATCAATCTCCTACTACTTAGTTATTTACTTTGCTTTTATTTTACTTTGCATCTTTATCACAAAAATACCAAAAATATTATCTTATCATATCTATCAGATCTCACTCTCGTATGTGGCCCTATAGGGATTGACAACCCCTATTTGCGTTGGTTGCGAGGATTTATTTGTTTTGTGCAGGTGCGAGGGACTCACGCGTAGGCTCCTACTGGATTGATACCTTGGTTCTCAAAAACTGGGGGAAATACTTACGCTACTTTGCTACATCATCCCTTCCTCTTCGGGGAAAACCAGCGCAGTGCTAAAAGAGGTTGCATAGAGCTTATCACACCCGATCATCATGTGGTGTCTCGGCACGACGAACTATAGCAACGGTGCATACTCAGGGAGAACACTTGTACCTTAAAATTTAGTGAGAGATCACCTTATAATGCTACCGACGTACTAAGCAAAATAAGATGCATAAAGGATAAACATCACATGCAATCAAATAAGTGATATGATATGGCCATCATCATCTTGTGCCTTTGATCTCTATCTCCAATGCATCGTCATGATCACCATCGTCACCGGCTTGACACCTTGATCTCCATCGTAGCATTATTGTTTCTCGCCAACTATTGCTTCCACGACTATCGCTACCGGTTAGTGATAAAGTAAAGCAATTACATGGCGATTGCAATTCATACAATAAAGCGACAACCATATGGCTCCCGCCAGTTGCCGATAACTGTGTTACAAAACATGATCATCTCATACAACAATTTATATAATCATGTCTTGACCATATCACATCACAACATGCCCTGCAAAAGCAAGTTAGGCATCCTCTACTTTGTTGTTGCAAGTTTTACGTGGCTGCTACGGGCTTAGCAAGAACCTTTCTTACCTATGGCATAAAAACCACAACGTGGTATAGTGATTGCCTTTTGATCTTCAGAAAGAACCTTGTGCATTGAATCTGTTTCAACTAAAGTTGGAGAAACAGAAACCCGCCAGCCACCTGTGTGCAAAGCACGTCGGTAGAACCAGTCTCATGAACGTGGTCATGTAATGTCGGTCCAGGCCGCTTCATCCAACAATACCGCTGAATCAAGAAACAACTAGTGAAGGCAAGCAATATGTATATACCCATGCCCACAACTCCTTTGTGTTCTACTCGTGCATATAACATCTACGCATAGACCTGGCTCGGATGTCACTGTTGGGGAACACGGTATTTCAAAAAATATACCTACGATCACGCAAGATCTATCTAGGAGATGCACAGAAATGAGCGGGGAGAGTGTTTCCACGTACCCTCATAGACCGAAAGCGGGAGCGTTTAGTAACGCGGCTGATGTAGTCGAACGTCTTCGCGATCAACTGATCCAAGTACCGAACGCACGGCACCTCTGAAGGAAATATGCCCTAGAGGCAATAATAAAGTTATTATTTATTTCCTTATATCATGATAAATGTTTATTATTCATGCTAGAATTGTATTAACCGGAAACATAATACATGTGTGAATACATAGACAAACAGAGTGTCACTAGTATGCCTCTACTTGACTAGCTCGTTAATCAAAGATGGTTATGTTTCCTAACCATGGACAAAAGAGTTGTTATTTGATTAACAAGGTCACATCATTAGTTGAATGATCTGATTGACATGACCCATTCCATTAGCTTAGCACCCGATCGTTTAGTATGTTGCTATTGCTTTCTTCATGACTTATACATGTTCCTATAACTATGAGATTATGCAACTCCCGTTTGCCGGAGGAACACTTTGGGTGCTACCAAACGTCACAACGTAACTGGGTGATTATAAAGGAGCACTACAGGTGTCTCCAAAGGTACATGTTGGGTTGGCGTATTTCGAGATTAGGATTTGTCACTCCGATTGTCGGAGAGGTATCTCTGGGCCCTCTCGGTAATGCACATCACATAAGCCTTGCAAGCATTGCAACTAATGAGTTAGTTGCGGGATGATGTATTACGGAACGAGTAAAGAGACTTGCCAGTAACGAGATTGAACTAGGTATTGGATACCGACGATTGAATCTCGGGAAAGTAACATACCGATGACAAAGGGAACAACGTATGTTGTTATGCGGTCTGACCGATAAAGATCTTCGTAGAATATGTAGGAGCCAATATGGGCATCCAGGTCCCGCTATTGGTTATTGACCGGAGATGTGTCTCAATCATGTATACATTGTTCTCGAATCGTAGGGTCCGCACGCTTAACGTTACGATGACAGTTATTATGAGTTTATGCATTTTGATGTACTGAAGGTTGTTCGGAGTCCCGGATATGATCACGGACATGATGAGGAGTCTCGAAATGGTCGAGACATAAGGATTGATATATTGGAAGCCTATGTTTGGATATCGGAAGTGTTCCGGGTGAAATCGGGATTTTACCGGAGTACCGGGAGGTTACCGGAACCCCCCGGGAACCATATGGGCCTTAGTGGGCTTTAGTGGAAAGGTGAAAGGGGCAGCCCAAGGTGGGCTATGCGCCTCCCCCCTCCCCTAGTCCTATTAGGACTAGGAGAGGTGGCCGGCCCCCCTTCTCTCTCTCCCCACTCGAGGATTCCTATTCCAACTAGGATTGGGGGGGGGGGAGTCCTACTCCCGGTAGGAGTAGGACTCCTCCTGCGCCACCATAGGGCCAGCCGAACCCCTCCCCCTTGGATCCTTTATATACTGAGGCAAGGGGGCACCTCTAGACACACAAGTTGATCTTTGAGATCGTTCCTTAGCCATGTGCGGTGCCCCCTGCCACCATATTCCACCTCGATCATATTGTAGCAGTGCTTAGGCGAAGCCCTGCGACGGTAGAACATCAAGATCGTCACCACGCCGTCGTGCTGACGGAACTCTTCCGCGATGCTTTGCTGGATCGGAGCCCGGGGATCGTCATTGAGCTGTACGTGTGCTAAGAACTCGGAGGTGCCGGAGTAACGGTGCTTGGATCGGTCGGATCGGGAAGACGTACGACTACTTCCTCTACGTTGTGTGATCGCTTCTGCAGTCGGTCTACGTGGGTACGTAGACAACACTCTCCCCTCTCGTTGCTATGCATCACCATGATCTTGCATGTGCGTAGGAATTTTTTTGAAATTACTACGCTCCCCAACAGTGGCATCCGAGCCTAGGTTTTATGGTTTGATGTTATATGCACGAGTAGAACACAAGTGAGTTGTGGGCGATATAAGTCATACTGCCTACCAGCATGTCATACTTTGGTTCGGCGGTATTGTTGGACGAGACGACCCGGACCAACATTACACGTACGCTTACGCGAGACCGGTTCCCCCGACATGCTTTGCACATAGGTGGCTTGCGGGCGACTGTCTCTCCAACTTTAGTTGAACCAAGTGTGGCTACGCCCGGTCCTTGCGAAGGTTAAAATGGAGTCTAGTTGACAAACTATCGTTGTGGTTTTGATGCGTAGGTGAGATTGGTTCTTGCTTAAGCCCGTAGCAGCCACGTAAAACTTGCAACAACAAAGTAGAGGACGTCTAACTTGTTTTTGCAGGGCATGTTGTGATGTGATATGGTCAAGGCATGATGCTAAATTTTATTGTATGAGATGATCATGTTTTGTAACCGAGTTATCGGCAGCTGGCAGGAGCCATATGGTTGTCGCTTTATTGTATGCAATGCAATCGCGATGTAATGCTTTACTTTATCACTAAGCGGTAGCGATAGTCGTGGAAGCATAAGATTGGCGAGACGACAACGATGCTACGATGGAGATCAAGGTGTCGCGCCGGTGACGATGGTGATCATGACGGTGCTTCGGAGATGGAGATCACAGGCACAAGATGATGATGGCCATATCATATCACTTATATTGATTGCGTGTGATGTTTATCTTTTTATGCATCTTATCTTGCTTTGATTGACGGTAGCATTATAAGATGATCTCTCACTAAATTATCAAGAAGTGTTCTCCCTGAGTATGCACCGTTGCCAAAGTTCGTCATGCCCAGACACCACGTGATGATCGGGTGTGATAAGCTCTACGTCCATCTACAACGGGTGCAAGCCAGTTTTTGCACACGCAGAATACTCAGGTTAAACTTGACGAGCCTAGCATATGCAGATATGGCCTCGGAACACAGAGACCAAAAGGTCGAGCGTGAATCATATAGTAGATATGATCAACATAATGATGTTCACCACTGAAAACTACTCCATTTCACGTGATGATTGGTTATGGTTTGGTTGATTTGGATCACGTGATCACTTAGAAGATTAGAGGGATGTCTATCTAAGTGGGAGTTCTTAAGTAATATGATTAAATTGAACTTAAATTTATCATGAACTTAGTCTTGGTAGTATTTTGCAATCTATGTTGTAGATCAATAGCTCGCGTTGTTGCTTTCATATGTTTATTTTGATATGTTCCTAGAGAAAATTGTGTTGAAAGATGTTAGTAGCAATGATGCGGATTGGATCCGTGATCTGAGGTTTATCCTCATTGCTGCACAGAAGAATTATGTCCTTGATGCACCGCTAGGTGACGAACCTATTGCAGGAGCAAATGCAGACGTTATGAACGTTTGGCTAGCTCAATATGATGACTACTTGATAGTTTAGTGCACCATGCTTAATGGCTTAGAATCGGGACTTCAAAGACATTTTGAAACGTCATGGAGCATATGAGATGTTCTAGGAGTTGAAGTTAATATTTCAAGCAAATACCCGAGTTGAGAGATATGAAGTCTCCAACAAGTTCTATAGCTAAAAGATGGAGGAGAATCACTCAACTAGTGAGCATGTGCTCAGATTGTCTGAGTACTACAATCACTTGAATCAAGTGGGAGTTAATCTTCCAGATAAGATAGTGATTGACAGAATTCTCTAGTCACCATCACCAAGTTAGTAGAACTTCGTGATGAACTATAATATGCAAGGGATAACGAAAACAACTCCCAAGCTCTTCATGATGCTAAAATCAACGAAGGTAGAAATCAAGAAAAACATCAAAGTGTTGGTGGTTGACAAGATCACTAGTTTCAAGAAAAGGGCAGAGGGAAGAAGGGGAACTTCAAGAAGAATAGCAAGCAAGTTGCTGCTCAAGTGAAGAAGCCCAAGTCTGGTCCTAAGCCTGAGACTAAGTGCTTCTACTGCAAAGGGACTGGTCACTGGAAGCGGAACTACCCCAAGTGATTGGCGGATAAGAAGGATGGCAAAGTAAACATAAGTATATTTGATATATATGTTATTGATGTGTACTTTACTAGTGTTTATAGCAAACCCTCAGTATTTGATACTAGTTTAGTTGCTAAGATTAGTAACTCGAAACGGGAGTTGCAGAATAAACAGAGACTAGTTAAAGGTAAAGTGACGATGTGTGTTGGAAGTGGTTCCAAGATTGATATGATCATCATCGCACACTCCCTATAAATTCGAGATTAGTGTTGAACCTAAATGAGTGTTATTTGGTGTTTGCGTTGAGCATAAATATGATTTGATCATGTTTATTGTAATACGGTTATTCATTTAAGTAAGAGAATAAATTGTTGTTCTGTTTATATGAATAAAACCTTATATGGTTACACACCCAATGAAAATAGTTCGTTGGATCTCGCTCATAGTGATACACATAATCATAATATTAAAACCAAAAGATGCAAAGTTAATAATGATAGTGCAACTTATTTGTAGCACAGCCGTTTAGGTCATATTGGTGTAAAGCGCATGAAGAAACTCCATGCTGATGGGCTTTTGGAATCACTTGATTATGAATCAGTTGATGCTTGCGAACCATGCCTCATGGGCAAGATGACTAAGACTCTGTTCTTCGGAACAATGGAGCGAGCAACAGATTTGTTGGAAATCATACATACTGATGTATGTGGTCCGATGAATATTGAGGCTCGCGACAGGTATCATTATTTTCTGATCTTCACAGATGATTTGAGCAGATATGAGTATATCTACTTGATGAAACATAAGTCTGAAACATTTGAAAAGTTCAAAGAATTTCAGAGTGAAGTAACAAGAAAATAAAGTTTCTACGATCTGATCGTAGAGAAGAGTATTTGAGTTACGAGTTTGGCCTTCAGTTAAAAACAATGTGAAATAGTTTCACCACTCACGCCGCCTGGAACACCACAATGTAATGGTGTGTCCGAACGTCATAACCGTACTTTATTAGATATGGTGCGATCTATGATGTCTCTTACCGATCTACCACTATCGTTTTGGGGTTATGCATTAGAGACAGCTGCATTCACGTTTAAAAGGGCACCATCTAAGTCCGTTGAGACGACACAATCTGAACTGTGGTTTGGCAAGAAACCAAAGTTGTCGTTTCTTAAAGTTTGAGGTTGCAATGCTTATGTGAAAAAGTTTCAACCTGATAAGCTCAAACCCAAATCGGAGAAATGTGTCTTCATAGGATATCCAAAGGAAACTATTGGATACACCTTCTATCACAGATCCAAAGGCAAGACTTTTGTTGCTAAATTCAGAAACTTTCTAGAGAAGGAGTTTCTCTCGAAAGAAGTGAGTGGGAGGAAAGTAGAAAACTTGATAAGGTAATTGTACCTTCTCCCTTATTGGGAAGTAGTTCATCACAGAAATCTGTTCTTGTGACTACTACACCAATTAGTGAGGAAGCTAATGATGATGATCATGTAACTTCAGATCAAGTTACTACTGAATCTCGTAGGTAAACCAGAGTAAGATCCGCACAAGAGTGGTACAGTAATCCTGTTCTGGAAGTCATGTTACTAGACCATGATGAACTTGCGAACTATGAGGAAGCGATGATGAGCCCAGATTCCGCGAAATGGTTTGAGGCCATGAAATCTGAGATATGATCCATGTATGAGAACAAAGTATGGACTTTGGTTGAATTGCCCGATGATCGGCAAGCAATTGAGAATAAATGGATCTTCAAGAGGAAGACGGACGCTGATAGTAGTGTTACTATCTACAAAGCTAGAATTGTCGCAAAAGGTTTTCAACAAATTCAAGGTGTTGACTACGATGAGAGTTTCTCACTCGTATCTATGCTTAAAGTCTGTCCGAATCATGTTAGTAATTGTCGCATTTTATGAAATCTGGCAAATGGATAAACAAAACTGCATTCCTTAATGGATTTATTAAAGAAGAGTTGTATATGATGCAACCAGAAGGTTTTGTCAAACCAAAAGGTGCTAACAAAATGTGCAAGCTCCAGCGATCCATCTGTGGACTGGTGCAAGCATCTCGGAGTTGGAATATACGCTTTGATGAGTTGATCAAAGCATATAGTTTTATACAGACTTGCGGTGAAGCCTGTATTTACAAGAAAGTGTGTGGGAGCACTACATCATTTCTGATAAGTATGTGTGAATGACATATTGTTGATCGGAAATAATGTAGAATTATTCTGTAAAGCATAAAGGAGTGTTTGGAAGGAGTTTTTCAAAGAAAGCCTTCGGTAAAGCTGCTTACATATTGAGCTTCAAGATCTATAGAGATAGATCAAGACGCTTGATAAGTTTTTTCAATGAGTACATACCTTGACAATATTTTGAAGTAGTTCAAAATGGAGCAGTCAAAGAAAGAGTTCTTGCCTGTATTACAAGGTGTGAAGTTGAGTAAGACTCAAAGCCCGACCACGGCAGAAGATAGAAAGAGAATGAAAGTCATTCCCTATGCCTTGGCCATAGGTTCTATAAAGTATGTCATGCTGTGTACCAGATCTATTGTATACCCTGCACTGATTTGGCAAGGGAGTACAATAGTGATCTAGGAGTAGATCACTGGACAGCGGTCAGAATTATCCTTAGTGAAATAAGGATATGTTTCTCGGTTATGGACGTGACAAAAAGGTTCGTCGTAAAGGGTTACGTCAATGCAAGTTTTTGACACTGATCCAGATGATTCTAAGTCTCAATCTGGATACATATTGAAAGTGGGAGCAATTAGCTAGAGTAGCTCCGTGCAGAGCATTGTAGACATAGAATTTTGCAAAATACATAAGGATCTGAATATGGCAGGCCCGTTGACTAAATTTCTCTCACAAGCAAAACATGATCACTCTTTGGGTATTAATCACATAGTGATGTGAACTAGATTATTGAATCTAGTAAACCCTTTGGGTGTTAGTCACATGGAGATGTGAACCAATCACATAAAGATGTGAACTATTGGTGTTTTTTTTTGACCATGAAGACTGCAGGGCTTACACCCCACAGCATTTTATTAAAAAAAACCAAACACATACAGGGTTTCCTCAAGGTGAGGAAAGAAAAAGATAAACAAAGAAAAAAAGAAAGAAAGAGGAATAAAAACTATACAGGGTATGGGAGCACTATACCTATAAATTACAAAATAAATAAAAGAGCCAAACAGGAACTCTCCTCAAGGAGGAAGAAAATCAATCCACTTAAGAAGGGCGTCTCTAAATTTCCATTTTATTCGGTGGGAGAGCAGAGTGGTATCATGAATGAAGCTATTCCTCCATGCCCTGAACGAGGGTTGAATGTTCCTGAAAGTTCTATCATTCCTGATCTTCCAAATATTCCACCAGGCCAAGAAAACCACCTCCCCAAAAAAAGGTTTGTTAAAATCCTTCCTTGCATGATGAGCAATGTCCACCATATCGTCACCATTTTTCCATTCAATTTGTAGGTAGTTCCATACTCGAGCACTAAAATTGCACTGGAAGAACAGGTGATTTCTGTCCTCCAGAGCTCCAGTCAGACAAAGAACACATTCAGGCCCTTCATTGATTCTCCAATGTCTCCTCTGAATCATGTCCTTGGTGTTAATCCTGTCCATGATGACAAGCCAAGCAAACATCTTGATCGACATAGTGCAGCAACTTTTCCATATCCATCCCAAGATGGGGTTTGAGACCATTGGCTGATAGACAAAATCATAAAACTTTTTTGCTGTATACTCTGATTTCTTGCCATGCCTCCATCCCCAGTGGTCATTAGATTGATTATCCAAATGGAAAGACCCCATTAATGAGGAGAGCTATTGCATTTCTTGGAAGGCTAGTTCAGTCATAGGTAAGTAGAAAAGCTCCTGGAAAGAACTGGCCTGAAAAACTGTGAACTATTGGTGTTAATCACATAGCGATGTGATCTAGATTATTGACTCTAGTGCAAGTGGGAGACTGAAGGAAATATGCCCAAGAGGCAATAATAAAGTTATTATTTATTTCCTTATATCATGATAAATGTTTATTATTCATGCTAGAATTGTATTAACCGGAAACATAATACATGTGTGAATACATAGACAAACAGATTGTCACTAGTATGCCTCTACTTGACTAGCTCGTTAATCAAAGATGGTTATGTTTCCTAACCATGGACAAAAGAGTTGTTATTTGATTCACGAGGTCACATCATTAGTTGAATGATCTGATTGACATGACCCATTCCATTAGCTTAGCACCCGATCGTTTAGTATGTTGCTATTGCTTTCTTCATGACTTATACATGTTCCTATAACTATGAGATTATGCAACTCCCGTTTGCCGGAGGAACACTTTGGGTGCTACCAAACGTCACAACGTAACTGGGTGATTATAAAGGAGCACTACAGGTGTGTCCAAAGGTACATGTTGGGTTGGCGTATTTCGAGATTAGGATTTGTCACTCCGATTGTCGGAGAGGTATCTCTGGGCCCTCTCGGTAATGCACATCACATAAGCCTTGCAAGCATTGCAACTAATGAGTTAGTGGCGGGATGATGTATTACGGAACGAGTAAAGAGACTTGCCAGTAACGAGATTGAACTAGGTATTGGATACCGACGATCGAATCTCGGGAAAGTAACATACCGATGACAAAGGGAACAACGTATGTTGTTATGCGGTCTGACCGATAAAGATCTTCGTAGAATATGTAGGAGCCAATATGGGCATCCAGGTCCCGCTATTGGTTATTGACCGGAGATGTGTCTCAGTCATGTCTACATTGTTCTCGAACCGTAGGGTCCGCACGCTTAACGTTACGATGACAGTTATTATGAGTTTATGCATTTTGATGTACCGAAGGTTGTTCGGAGTCCCGGATGTGATCACGGACATGACGAGGAGTCTCGAAATGGTCGAGACATAAAGATTGATATATTGGAAGCCTATGTTTGGATATCGGAAGTGTTCCGGGTGAAATCGGGATTTTACCGGAGTACCGGGAGGTTACCGGAACCCCCCGGGAACCATATGGGCCTTAGTGGGCTTTAGTGGAAAGGTGAAAGGGGCAGCCCAAGGTGGGCTATGCGCCTCCCCCCTCCCCTAGTCCTATTAGGACTAGGAGAGGTGGCCGGCCCCGCTTCTCTCTCTCCCCACTCAAGGATTCCTATTCCAACTAGGATTGGGGGGGGAGTCCTACTCCCGGTAGGAGTAGGACTCCTCCTGCGCCACCGTAGGGCCGGCCGAACCCCTCCCCCTTGGATCCTTTATATACTGAGGCAAGGGGGCACCTCTAGACACACAAGTTGATCCTTGAGATCGTTCCTTAGTCGTGTGCGGTGCCCCCTGCCACCATATTCCACCTCGATCATATTGTAGCAGTGCTTAGGCGAAGCCCTGCGACGGTAGAACATCAAGATCGTCACCACGCCGTCGTGCTGACGGAACTCTTCCCCGACGCTTTGCTGGATCGGAGCCCGGGGATCGTCATCGAGCTGTACGTATGCTAAGAACTCGGAGGTGCCGGAGTAACGGTGCTTGGATCGGTCGGATCGGGAAGACGTACGACTACTTCCTCTATGTTGTGTGATCGCTTCCGCAGTCGGTCTGCGTGGGTACGTAGACAACACTCTCCCCTCTCGTTGCTATGCATCACCATGATCTTGCGTGTGCGTAGGAAATTTTTTGAAATTACTACGTTCCCCAACAACCTCCGCAATCAGCACATGTTTAGCTCGGTGACGTCCCTAGAAATCTTGATCCAGTTGAGGCCGAGGTAGAGTTCCGTCAGCACGACGGCATGGTGATGGTGATGATGAAGTTACCGGCGCAGGGCTTCGCCTAAGCACTACGACGATATGACCGAGGTGTGTAACTGTGGAGGGGGGCACCGCACACATCTAAAAGATCAACTTGTGTCTCTATGGGGTGCCCCCCTCCCCCGTATATAAAGGAGGGAAGGAGGAGAAGGGTCGGCCTCAAGGGCGCGCCCAAAGGGGGGATTACTACTCCTGGTAGGAGTAGGTTTCCCCCTTTCCTAGTACTCCAAGTAGGAGAAGAAGGAAGGAGAGGGAGAGGGAGAAGGAAAGAGGGGGGTGCCGCCCCCTCCTAGTCCAATTCGGACCAACCCATGGGGGGCGTGTTGCCTCCCCTTTTGGCCCTTCTCTCCTTTCCACTAAAGCCCAATAAGGCCCAATATTTCCCCTAGTGAATTCCCGTAACCCCCCGGTTCTCCAAAAAATACGCGAATCACTCGGGACCTTTCCGATGTATGAATATAGCCTTCCAATATATGAATCTTTACCTCTCGACCATTTCGAGACTCCTTGTCATGTCCGTGATCTCATCCGGGACTCCAACAACCTTCCGTACAACAAATCACATAACTCATAATACATATCGTCATCGAACGTTAAGCGTGCGGACCCTACGGGTTCGAGAACTATGTAGACATGACCGATACACATCTCCGGTCAATAACAAATAGCGGAACCTGGATGCTCATATTGGTTCCTACATATTCTACAAAGATCTTTATCGGTCAAACCGCACAACAACATACGTTGTTCCCTTTGTCATCGGTATGTTACTTGCCCGAGATTTGATCGTCGGTATCATCGTACCTAGTTCAATCTCGTCACCGGCAAGTCTCTTTACTCGTTCCGTAATGCATCATCCCGCAACTAAATCATTAGTCACATTGCTTGCAAGGCTTATAGTGATGAGCATTACCGAGAAGGCCGAGAGATACCTCTTTGATACACGGAGTGAAAAATCCTAATCTTGATCTATGGCAATTCAACAAACACCATCGGAGACACCTGTAGAGCATCTTTATAATCACCCAGTTACGCTGTGACATTTGATAGCACACAAGGTGTTCCTCCGGTATTCGGGAGTTGCATAATCTCATAGTCAGAGGAACATGTATAAGTCATGATGAAAGCAATAGCAATAAAACTAAACGATAATTTATGCTAAGCTAACAGATGGGTCATGTACATCACATCATTCTCTAATGATGTGATCCCGTTCATCAAATGACAACACATGTCTATGGTTAGGAAACTTAACCATCTTTGATTAACGAGCTAGTCAAGTAGAGCCATACTAGGGACACTCTGTTTGTCTATGTATTCACACATGTACTAAGTTTCTGGTTAATACAATTCTAGCATGAATAATAAACATTTATCATGATATAAGGAAATATAAATAACAACTTTATTATTGCCTCTAGGGCATATTTCCTTCACAAACACTATATGATCCTAGTGTGTTGATTGAAAGTTCAAAGGTACATCTAAGGATCAATTAAGATACTCTCAAATTATTGGTTCACTCATGTACCTAGCGAGCGCAATGAGGCCTGGCATCGCGTTTGCTGTGAGCAAACTGAGCCGGGTTTTTTCCGAACCGGGTGATGTACATTGGCATGCTGTTGAAAGAGTTATGCGCTATCTGAAAGGTACTGTGAACTATGGACTTCACTATACCAGATACCCGTCGGTAATTGAAGGGTATAGTGATGCGAATTGGATCTCTGATGCTGATGAGATGAAGGCAACAACCGAGTATATGTTTACTTTTGGAGGTGGCGCCGTTTCCTGGAAGTCTTGCAAGAAAATGATCTTAACGAGATCGACAATGGAAGCAAAATTAACATCGTTAGACATGTATGTTGTCAAAGCAGGATGGTTTCGAGATCTTTTGATGGACTTGCCATTGGTTGAGAAGCCGGTTCCGGCTATCCTTATGAACTGTGACAATCAGACTATTGTCACCAAGGCGAAGAGTTCAAAGAACAACATGAAGTCCAACAAACACATAAGAATGAGAATATAAGCTGTTAGAAAATAAAGAAACTCCGGAGTGATAGCGTTGGACTATGTCCAAACGGCTAAGAATCTGGCAGATCCTTTTACAAAAGGGCTATCGCATGTTGTGATAGATAATGCATTGAGGGAGATGGGTATGAAACCCACATGAGTTGCCATGGTGGTAACCCAGCCTATGTGATCGGAGATCCCGTGAAGTAGAACCTGGGAAAACAATCCAGTGGTGAACTGAGGAGATTAACTATACTAACCCACTGTTGGAGATGCAATACTCTCGATGCTATATGGTAGGATGACTATTGTCTTAATGTGTTCCAAAGCTTATGTGAGCAAGATCTATCCTACAGAGCGATCTTTGGAGGAACACACCTACATGAGCCCGACTGCTAGTCATAGTCTATGAGATTGAGGTGATCTCTGGTAAGCTCATGAATTGGCCAGGAGTGTGACTTATATGCTTCACCCGAGGGGTCAGCCTTCGGCGGCCTAGTACTAGTAAGACATGTGGTGAAGCTTCTTTATGCCAAACTGACAATTCAAGGTATAGTCCATTGTTCAGTTGTGAAGGAGTGAAGCTATTTGCTCTAGGTGAAGTTCAACCTTAACAAGTCTTCACTGAACCACTCGTATATTAAACAGCAATTGGAACAGATGACACAATGGGCCCTCGAGATCTAGTGGGGATTGTTGAAATATTGGGGTGGGCTTTAGGCCCATCTAACAATTTCAGAAAATCTCTAAGGGCCCATGTGAGTTATATGGCACTAGGTGTAGTGGGAAGTTTAGTCCCACCCCGCTAGAGGAGGAGTTGGATCTCTTTATAAGGGATTCTCTTCCACATGCTATTGGAGCTTGAGAATATAAGAGGCCCTCGCACACTCCTCCACCGCGCCGCGAGTTGCGGGAATGAGCCGAGCCGAGATCACATATATGCGCCTATTTTGCCGGTCAGAAACGGAGAGTTATTGACAGGTGGATCACGATCTGAGATGTCGGATCGTGGGCTGTTACCAACTTGGACGTGGGCTTAGCCCACGTATCTCCACGCGGCTACGCATATATATATATACTCTGTGTGTGTGGGGGGGGGGCATCTCCCAACCCTAGCCGTCACGCGTAATAGATCGCATCTCTGCCTCCACGCCCACCGTCGTTCCTTTGTTGCTGCTGCCGCCGGCGACTCCACCCCGTCCGCCACGTACACGGTCGACGGGAGAGCAGGTCGCTGAAACCACGCCTCTCTGGATCCTGTATGGGAGAAGGGCGAGTAGATTTTTGGGAAGCGACTACGCGACTGCTTGCCTCTGTTTGTCTACTTCCTCTACGTCCGCGCTGCCCTCGTCATCCCCATGTCCACCGCCGCCGAACGTGCCGCTGCCGAGAAACTCAAAGCCGACAAGAAGGCCGCCGAGGACGCCGCCACTGCCGCCGCTGCCGCCGCGGCTTCTGCCTGGCCCAGTGCAGGGTATAACTCATTTATCCCGCTCCTGTTGATTTCTGTTTTAGCCATGCTAGAATTATACGTAGATGTGTCTGCAATTAGCATAGTATGTGCTTGCATGATTGAGTACCAGTATGTGTTTGTGATTTATTCTTGGATTAATTAATCGAAAAACTACATATTTACTCAACACTTCCCACGCGGGTCTGGTTGGGCCTTATGCGGGCAACCAAAGACACCCTTAATGTACGTACTTCATAGCTCAGCCCCGACCTCTATTTTCACCATGTCCTTCAACTTAAAAAGCTTCTCATGGAAATGATTTCCCTGATGTTTGTTTCTCCGCCTTGGACATGTACTTCTCCTTCGACAAAAATTATCCCGTGGAAGTACATTAGGATCATGCAGTGCACTGTTCTTGCTCCCTCCATATGTAAAACATCTTGCAACACCTACAATGTTAATTGGGAAGATTAGAGGACACACCACATATTCAGATAAAACATTACCATCCTTTTGGGGACAAACAATAAACAAAATATGACAGATGTGTAGCAGAAAAAGCAAAGTGCATTCTCGATTTTCTTTGGCCAAACTTTATAGCTAAAAATTGAGAATGTGTAAGCAATTCTCAGTTCTAATGAACCCAGTAGAATCCAGAACATGTCTTGTAACATTGGTCAGATTAGGTACTACCATGGAAATAAATGACACAGGATGTGTCCTATTTTGATATTTCCATGTAGTAGCTCATCTTCAGATTCTAGCGGCATACCACATTCACGTGACTTACATCTGCATTCTACTCCTAGACATACTAGACTGCATTTCGAATTCGATCTCGCCTCTCTATTTTTGTTCTTGAAGAGTACTAGGTAACAAAGGTTGCAAGCTAGCGACACTCTGCCCTCTAAAACTAAAACATTTGGTTAATTTGGTTTGCATTCCATTCCTTAAAGATATCATTCTAATTGATTGATGAATAGACGCTCACAAGCAAGTACCTAGTTGGTTTGGTTTCCACCATGGAGGCATTCAACGTCGACGTGGTGCTTGAAAATATGTTTTAGAGCACCTACACCCAGGTGGCTTCAGACTTACTGTTATATTTTTTTATAAGGTCTTTTGTGAATAATTAATAAAGTGGTTGCGTGCATCGCCCAGATGCAGAGGCCGGGGTCTTCCTCCTTTACAAAAAAAAAAAATCCCCGAATCGCGATATGTGCAAGTACATTTCTATTTTTTGTTTCTCTCATATAAAACATGTCTTGAAATTCAAACCTTTGTAGAACAACAAGTCTTTCTAACTAGAATCTAGGATAAAACTTTTAGATTTTTTGGTCATACATAAATATACAAAATAAGTATTTTTCTTGATTTATTTTTAATATTTACGTCGGACCAAGTTTTTTGAAAGATTTATCCTAAATTTTAGTTAGAAAGCTTTGCCGCACTGCAAATGTTTGAACTTCAATACATGTTTTATATGAGAGAAACAAAAAAAAGAAATTTCATGTAAAAGTTAGTTGAGTCGCGCATATATTAAAGCGACATTCAAGGGTCAAGATAGCAGGGCCGGGGTGCAGGTGCTCAAAAAATGTGCGTCGGGGTGGTGCTGTTGTGTTGAGCTGCCTATCTCTCTCGGTTCCTTGGGAGCTGACCGGATCCAACGATGACGCCTATCTCTCTCGGTTCCTTGGGAGCTGACCGGATCCAACGATGACAGGTGTACTTGTCAGGCTTCTCCTCTCCGAGACTAAGGGGAAACTCCTCTTCCAGGTCCTCCTGAAGCGGACATAACAAGCAAAAAAAAAATCTAGCGTTGCAATTTGTGAACATGATAATTATTTCTGATGGTTCAGATGAGACCGTATGGTCAATCAACAGCGCAAAGAATGTCTCTAATTTCATCAGAACTAAACTTTAACTCTAGAATCTTGTGTCATGCCTAATTTAGGGTACATATTTGACTCTACAATCCGCGTGTCAGAGCTAAATTTGAGGCTACAGTCCAATAAGATGAGATGACAACGGACGAATTAAATCCAAACAAACAAAAGAATCTGTGTGCCATGCCTAATTTAGGTTGCATATATATTTTTGAGGATAAACAAGCAATTATTGATTCCATCTATTACTAGTGTAGTACGGATGAGATGAGATGAGATGGGCATATAAATTACATGGCACAAATTAAAGAAGACTCGCTGGTCGCCGGCGCTGATGGGTTGTGCAGCAGGGGGCTCTTTGTATTGCGTGGTGGGCTACTGGGCTGAACAAATTGCTATCTATCTATCTATCTATTGAGACATGAGACATGGACTGTTGCTTCTTGATTTATGTCTGAGCTAACAAGAAGAAAATGTATACATACTTCCTAACAGACATACAAAAAGGAAAGACCAGACCAGACCATGTATATATGCTCTGCTGCTTTGCTTTGCCCATCATTCTCCCCCTCCTCCTCCTCCTCCTCCTGCTGCTGCTAACATCACATTACATTGGTTTAGTTAGTTATTCCACAAAAGACCAGACAGACTAAATCTGAATCATCATCATCATCTTCTTCTTCTTCATCATCTTCTAGAGTTAGAGCAGACACACAGAAACAGCACATGTACATGTACATACACAACACATACATGGCTGGGAGCAGCACACAACAAGAGAGACATTTTGACTTTCATTTACATCCAGCAGGGGTAGGTAACCAACCAACGCCTCATTTCATTTCGATTTCAACTTGAGCGGCTGGCTCACCAGCGCCTCCTTGATCCGGCTGAACACCACGCGCACCGGCACGCACGCCACCACCAGCTGCCCCGCCCCCGGCCCCTTCCTCCTCCTCCTCCTCTCCTCGTCGCCCCCTCCTCGCTGGCTCGTTGCGCCCAGGGATGACAGCCTCCGCATCTTCCTTGGGGAGGACACCGCTGCCGATACCGCCACAGCAGGCTTCTTGCTGTGCGGCCGCCACGACTCGTCCTCTGACCCCGCCTTCCTGCGCACGCTCCTCCTCACCCGAACCGGCCGCGGGGCCGCGGTTTCCTCCTCCTTGCTGTGTGGCCGCCACAGCTCGTCCTCCGAGGCCTTCCGGCGGCTGCGCTTCGCTCGCGCCCTCTGCGCCGACGCCGGCACAGCGCGCTGCGGGGCTTCCTCCTCCACCTCCTCCTTCACCTTCACTAGCCTGTGGGCGCCGCTGCTCGTGGAGGGAGGGTGGTCGACGCCGCCGACGCCCGGGGCGGGAGGGTGGCGCCGCACGGCATCTCGTACCCGACCAACGCCTGGGGCGGGAGGGTGGCGGCGCGCGGCGTCCGGCACCCCGTCGATGCTCCGGGCAGGTGGGTGGCGGCATGTGGCGTCCAGCACCCCGGTGACGCTCGGGGCAGGAGGGTGGCAGCGCACGGCGTCCCGTACACCGTCGACGCTCGGGGCAGGAGGGCGGCGGCGGGCGGCGTCCGGCACCCCGTCGACGCTCGGGGCGGGAGGGTGGCAGCACGCGGCATCCAGCACCTCCACGGACACCGGGTACCCAACCACGGGCCTCCTGCTCGACCTGCTCATCAGGGACACGAGGGGCACGTGCCGCCCCTTGCTGCCCCCGCCGCATCCCGGCCCGCTGCTTATTTCCACGTCGTACAGGGACGGGTTCAGCTGCAGGGTCTTGGTTGGCTTCACAGCAACATGGCACCTCAGATCTCTGCGCTGGGGCGGCGCCGGCTCCGACACCACAGGTGGCACTGAACCGGTCTCGCCGTTTGAATGATGCCTGCCAATAGTTCCAGAGGGCTCTTCAGGCTCGCACTTGATTTCAGACCGCTGCCGCAGAGCCGCATGGACGAGAGCGTCAGGAAGCATCACAACAAGGCTTTTATCATCCTCATCAGGTGTGGCGGCACTCTTCGCCGTCCTTCTCTTCAAAAGGATAACCTCGTTGATTGGCGCTGCTTTTTGCTTCGCTGTCCTTCCCTTCCTGGTCCTGCCGCCGCCCTCATGGCCAGCAGAGCTCGTGGTTTTCTTCTTTGGATTTCTGCTGTCACATTGCGAAGACATGCCATCTTTGCTGCAGTTCGAAGCCCGCTTGGTGCATTCCCAGGTAGGAGGAGCCTTCGTCGGGGCACATGGTTGGTGGGCGTGCAAATGATCTGGCAAAGATTAAGCTGGTAAGTAATGCATTCCTCAAAAGTGCAAAAAAGGGGTGGAAAGAGAAACATTGCAGGATGTGAAGCAGCAGATAGGAACGCATAAAACACTCGGCACCACGGTTTAATTTATTAATTCCTGTAACAGATAGATTGTTCATCTATTCCAAATAAGTTGTTACACATTCATGACTATATGCCAGACGTACTGTGAGCACCACGGTTTTATCTATTTATTTTCTGTAATAGATAGATAGTTCATCTATTGCAAATAAGTTATTGCACATTCAAGACTATATGTCAGGCGTACCGTGAGAACTCTATATTCTTCTCAACACATGCATGAAACATCCATTAGCAGATGGCAGTGTTGGGTCATCCATTACAATGGTCAGCAAATAAGTTTGATTTTTCTGTAAAAGCTAGATACTCATCTATTCCAAATAAGCTTCATCTATTCCAAATAAGTTGTTGCGCATTCGTGAATATATGTCAGGCGTTCTGTGAGCATTCTATACTTGTCAACAGATACACGAACCATAAACACTTATAATGATGAGCAGATGGCCAGTAGTGGGTCAGGATTCAAGTTTAATTGACATAAAGGTGAGGGTCATGGCTTGTTCATACAAAAGAAGGACCATGCTTCCTTGGTCACACAACATTGGTATAACTACATATCTATTGCAGCACAGGGATTCAAGACTAAAACTGTAGTTGCTCTGAAACAACTAATGAAACAGTCTTTCCATAGATAGCTATATAAGTGGCAACGGGCATTGTTGCCCACAAAGGACTAGAGAAGAATTTGCATTGCATCAATCAAGATAATAGCAAAAACAGAGAGGAAATGGTCAGTTTACCGGCTTTCAAGATAGTCGTTGCCGCGGCGATGGGGGCATCGACAGGTTGATCCACAGGACCACGGGCGAACGCATCGTCGAGTGGCCTCGGGACGCAGGAGGTTCCGTTGACACCCTTTGGTTGCTCCGGCTTGAACTTATCCAGCGACATATCCAAGCCATTGCTGGGCTTGACCCCGTTGCAGAGCTCTGAGAGCGGGCGGGACCTGTCCTTCTTCCTCAAGGCCCCGCAGGGCAGGTTGTTGTCCACCTGGTCCATGGTAGGAGGCACCTTGCTCCTCTTGGCGGCGGCGGCGGCGGTGGCATCGTGATGAGCCTGCCTGCTCCTTGTCATCTGGCCGGTGGTGGGCTTCGGGGGGGATCCGATGTCGGTGAGGTCCCTCATGCGCCTGGCGGCGGGCGCGTCGTCCTCGGAGTCGTTGGGCGTCTTGCGCTTCCTGGGCGGCGGCGGCGGCGGCGGCGGGCAGGAAGCGGTGGGGGGCGGTGCCCTGGGGCGGAGGCGGAGGCGGGCCCGCTCGATGTCGAGGGCCTGGAGCACGGCGTCCTCCTTGCGGGCGTTCCTGGCGGCGCTGGCCCTGCGGCGGCGCGCCGCCTGCTCCTCGGCCCTGCGGATGAGGTCGTCCAGGTCCGCCTCCCCGCATCGGAAGGGCTTCACGCGCTTGCTCCTCTCCAGGTTGCACCACTCGCTGCAAGGAAGGGAGGAACGGTGAGGCGGAGGCGGGGAGCTCAGGAGGAAGAAGGGAGGAGGGCGGCGTACACGAAGGCGGGGCCGTCGCGGCGGCCGAGGAGCAGGATGGGGGTGGCCGGCGAGCGGGGCGGCGCGGGGCAGCCGTCGGGGAGCTCCAGGCGCGAGGCCACCCTGCCGGGCCACCACGACCCGTTGGGGCGGCGCACCCACACCAGCGCCCCCACCGCCGACACATCCGCGTCGACGCCGACGCCGACGCCGACGCCGTTCGCCTTCCCCATCTGTGGACCAATTCGACCGATCTCCCTTCCCCGGACCGAGCGGAGCCAGCACGGGCGCGCGCGGCGGGTGCCTCCGGCGCGGCGCCGGCGACGGCGAGGTGGGGGGGAGGAGGGGGGGAGGCGCCGCGAGGGAGAAGAGGGGGAGGAGTCGGCTCCAGTCCACCACACTGGCTATACTCTCTCTCTCTCTTCTTGCTGGGCCTGCGTGGGCCGTCAAGCCCATCCACCACGCACCTATTATCTCTTCCAGTCCACGCCAGCCCGACGAGGCCCATCAATTAATGCAAATCTGACAAATTCATGAAGGAGTCGTCCAAAGCCATTTATCAACACATTTGTTTGTCTATCACGAGGTTCGTAGCAGAATTGGAATGCGATAACGGCTCCAAATGTGCCACCCCCACAAGGAACCATCAAAATAAATGTTGATGCAGGCAATTAATATCAATTGATCATGACGTGGGTGAATTTGTCAGCAGCGAGGGGGTCACGCTATAACGCAGCTATGGCATGTCTCACGAGCATAATCTGGATTTGTGTCATGAAGGAGATGTCACCGTGCACATCCTGAAGCCACCGCTCGCCGGTAGTCACTTGATCCACCGTTCTATGGTTGATGGTGCATGTGTAAATCATGGCAATGAGGTAGAGAAGCCATGGATCCATCGATCACGCCAAAACATGACAGTGTCTGCGCGGCCCACTGATATGCTGACAAGGCTGTCAAAAAAGCTCTGGCTTTGGTATCAATCATGAGTGCGAGAGCCCTTGCCAAGGCCTCCGCGATCAGTTCTTCTGGGCCATTCCCAACGAACCCTCAATGCTAGGGCTTACAGATCATTTTCCATGCAACGAGACACGGTCCGATGTTTGTCTTCTCTTTGCCGGCCTAGAAGAAGGAGCACATCCATGCATTGATCTCGTCGAACACCCGATCATGCGCATCTAAAACCAGCAGTTGATGAACTGGTTTATCGAGATAACCGTTTTGATAAGCACTAATCTCCCAGGCCTATGAATGACACCTCTCTGCCATGCAGGGACAAACTTCCTCACCATATCGATCAAGGGCTGCCAATCAAACCTCGTCAACTGCTTTATAGCAAGCTGAAGACCAAGGTAGCGACAAGGGAACTCTTTCAATGTGCATTGAAGCAGCTCAGCAACCTTGTCCATGTTCTCATGCTCTCCTTTGATCACGGTGGCCAAGGATTTTTATGTAGTCCACTCTCAGACCGAAAGCTTCCCCAAAAGCATTCAGAGGCTCTCTAACAAAGTGGAGATCTAGGCGGGTGGGTCGTATGAAGAAGTCTACATCATCCGCATAGATGGAAATATGCCAAGCTGCCGATATGCCTCTAAAATCGCCGAGCACGCTGACCTACAGAGCTTTCCCGATGAGCGCTTCAAAGCTTCCATGGCTATGAAAAATACTAACAGCGAAATTGGGTCTCCTTGGCGCAATCCTTGAGCATGATTCTCCTTTCAGGCATACCATTGTAGAATTCTTGTGGAGGCAGATTGAAGGAGTATGGCCAGCCAATTGAGCCACCTCGAGCCGAACCCTTTGGCTCCGAGTACTTCGAATAAAATGGCCAGGATAAATAGTCAAATGCGCGAGAGATGTCAAGCTTGGGGAAAACACCTTTGTACTTCCTCTCGAAGATCTTCCTAGCACTAGTAGAAAGGGGGGCTTTGGTTCAGGCCAGGTCAGCCCATTAGTCCCGGTTCAGTCCAGAACCGGGACCTATGGGGGCATTGGTCCCGGTTCGTGAGCCCAGGGGGCCGACCGGGCCACGTGGGCCATTGGCCCGGTTCGTCTGGACCTATTGGTCCCGGTTGGTGGGACGAACCGGGACCAATGAGCCTCGCTCCTGGCCCACCACCATTGGTCCCGGTTGGTGGCTTGAACCGGGACGAAAGGTTGCCCTTTAGTCCCGGTTCATGCCACGAACCGGCACCAATGAGGTGCCTATATATACCCCTCGCCCGCGAGCAGAGCACTTCAGTGCTCTGTTTTTCTCTGGCCTGCGAGGGGAGGGCTTTGTGGTGCTCTAGCTCACCTCCTTTGCACATGAGGTGTTCGATGAAATGCCCGAGCCACACTAGTTAAGCTTTCTCCTCTCGAAGCTCGACCTCAAAGCTCCATTTTCCTCGAGATTTGTCTAGGTTTAGCGGCCCGTCACGTCCCATTCCCGTCTTCACCGCCATCGATCGCCCGCGCCGATCTCGTCGCCGGCACCACCGTGGTGAGCCTCTTGTTCGTATCTTCTTTCTGAAAAAAAATTCTTGCTTTAGATAGATACTTGTCTAATTTCTTACTATTTTATTGCTTGTTATTATATAGTGCGATGGTTTTGGTATCCGCCCCCGTCGGCCCTCGTCCTTTCTATGATTCGGATGTGGTATATATTATCTTTATAACTATTGGTTCATTTATTATTTATGAAAATTATGCCGACCAACGTGACATAGATTTTATTTATCTAGGAGGTATGTGAACCGGAAATTCCAACCGACCCTATTGTCGAGAGGTTAAATTTAGTTGAAGAAGAAAACAATTTCTTGAAGCAAAAAATAAAAAAATTGAGGAGGAGAAGATGATATTGGAGTTGCATGTTGCGGATGTCGTCGATGATTACAAGATCAAGATGAATGCAATGCGCTCGAAGATTAGAATGATTAGAAAATATGCCATTCATACCGAGGCTTGGTATCATTATGCCGTTGGATCAATTGTTACCTTGGTTGCGATTATGATCGCATTTGTTTTCGCATTGAAATGTTTTACATAGTTTCAATGTATGGTTTAATTAATTAGATGCTCTGGAGAGCTATATGTTGTTAGATGAGAACTATGTATGTAGTTTGGTTTTAATGTGATGATGAACTTCTATTAATTTGGTCACTTAATTATCTATTCATGATGTTCTGTAATGGTTTTTGACACACTCAATTATATATAATGCACGCAGATGAACCGGCAATGGATGTACGGTGACAGACACACCCCCAAGTACATTAAGGGCGTGCATGATTTTCTCGAAGTGGCTAAGGTAAACAAGTAGAATGGTTTTATGTGTTGTCCATGCCCTATATGTGGGAATACGAAGTCTTACTCTGACCAGAAAATCCTTCACACCCACCTGCTTTACAAGGGTTTCATGCCACACTATAATGTTTGGACGAGGCATGGAGAAATAGGGGTTATGATGGAAGACGGCGAAGAAGAAGAGGAAGATGACAACTATGTGCCCCCTGAATACGGTGATGTTGCAACGGGGGAAGGTGAAGATCAAGAGGAAGCTAAAGATCAAGAGGAACCAGACGATGTGCCCGATGATGATCTCCGCCGGGTCATTGTTGATGCAAGGGAAAAGTGCGAAAGTGAAAAGGAGAAGCTGAAGTTCGATCGCATGTTAGAGGATCACAAAAAAGGGTTGTACCCCAATTGCGAAGATGGCAACACAAAGCTCGGTACCGTACTGGAATTGCTGCAGTGGAAGGCAGAGAATGTTGTGCCTGACAAAGGATTTGAGAAGCTACTGAAAATATTGAAGAAGAAGCTTCCAAAGGATAACGAATTGCCCGACAGTACATACGTAGCAAAGAAGGTCGTATGCCCTCTAGGATTGGAGGTGTAGAAGATACATGCATGTCCTAATGACTGCATCCTCTACCGCGGTGCGTACAAGGATCTGAACGCATGCCCGGTATGCGGTGCATTGCGGTATAAGATCAGACGAGATGACCCTAGTGATGTTGACGGCGAGCCCCCCAGGAAGAGGGTTCCTGCGAAGGTGATGTGGTATGCTCCTATAATACCACAGCTGAAACGTCTGTTCAGAAACGGAGAGCATGCCAAGTTGATGCGATGGCACAGTGAGGACCGTAAGAAAGACGGGAAGTTGAGAGCACCCGCTACGGGTCGCAGTGGAGAAAAATCGAGAGAAAGTACTGGGATGATTTCGCAAAGGACCCAAGGAACGTATGGTTTACTTTAAGCGCAGATGGCATTAATCCTTTCGGGGAGCAGAGCAGCAATCACAGCACCTGGCCCGTGACTCTATGTATGTATAACCTTCCTCCTTGGACGTGCATGAAGCGGAAGTTCATTATGATGCCAGTTCTCGTACAAGGCCCTAAGCAACCCGGCAACGACATTGATGTGTACCTAAGGCCATTAGTTGAAGAATTTTTACAGATGTGGAATGGAAATGGTGTACATACGTGGGATGAGCACAGACGGGAGGAATTTAACCTAAAGGCGTTGCTATTCGTGACCATCAACGATTGGCCCGCTCTCAGTAACCTTTCAGGACAGACAAACAAGGGATACCACGCATGCACGCACTGTTTAGATGACACTGAAAGTATATACCCGGAAAAATGCAGGAAGAATGTGTACCTGGGCCATCGTCGATTTCTTCCGACCAACCATCAATGTCGAAAGAAAGGCAAGCATTTCAAAGGCGAGGCAGATCACCGGAATAAGCCCGCCATGCGTACCGGTGATCACGTACTTGCTATGGTCAATGATTTACATGTAATCTTTGGAAAGGGTCCCGGCGCACTAGCTGTTCCGAATGAGACTGAGGGACACGCACCCATGTGGAAGAAGAAATCTATATTTTGGGACCTACCCTACTGGAAAGACCTAGAGGTCCGCTCTTCGATCGACGTGATGCACGTGATGAAGAACCTTTGCGTGAACCTTCTAGGCTTCTTGGGCGTGTATGGGAAGACAAAAGATACACCTGAGGCACGGGAGGACCTGCAACGCTTGCACGAAAAAGACGGCATGCCTCTGAAGCACTATGAAGGTCCTACCAGCTACGCTCTTACGAAAGAAGAGAAAGAAATCTTCTTTGAATGCCTGCGCAGTATGAAGGTCCCGACTGGCTTCTCGTCGAATATAAAGGGAATAATAAATATGCCAGAGAAAAAGTTTCAGAACCTAAAGTCTCATGACTACCACGTGATTATGACACAACTGCTTCTGGTTGCATTGAGGGGGCTTCTACCGGAAAACGTCCGATTAGTCATTGTGAAGCTATGTGCATTCCTCAATGCAATATCTCAGAAGGTGATCGATCCAGAAATCGTACCAACGCTAAGGAGTGATGTGGCGCAATGTCTTGTCAGTTTCGAGCTGGTGTTCCCACCATCCTTCTTCAATATCATGACGCACGTCCTACTTCATCTAGTCGACGAGATTGTCATTCTGGGGCCCGTATTTCTACACAATATGTTCCCCTTTGAGAGGTTCATGGGAGTCCTAAAGAAATATGTCCATAACCGCGCTAGGACAGAAGGAAGCATCTCCATGGGCCATCAAACAGAGGATGTCATTGGGTTTTGTGTTGACTTCATTCCTGGCCTTAAGAAGATAGGTCTCCCTAAATCGCGGTATGAGGGGAGACTGACTGGAAAAGGCACGCTTGGAGGGCACTCAATAATATGCAGGGACAAGATATTCTTGG
The DNA here is from genome assembly GCF_056163025.1 of Triticum urartu. NCBI lineage: Eukaryota > Viridiplantae > Streptophyta > Magnoliopsida > Poales > Poaceae > Triticum > Triticum urartu. Next base: position 590,833,532 of record NC_141873.1, on the reverse strand, counting down.
TCTCAAGCACACTACACAGTTCTACAGAACTCTACCTTGGTGACCCCATATGTTGATGAACACAAGAACAGTCTGCGCTCCAAACACCCGGAGCAGTGCGACGACTGGATTACATGTGAACACATCAGGACTTTCAGCAGTTGGTTGGAAACACGTCTCAGAGGTGACAAGACTGTTTGTGATGAGTTGTACTTGTTGTCCAGGGGACCATCTTTGACTGTATTGATTTACAAAGGATACAAGATAAATGGGAATACATTTTACACGATTGACCAAGATCAAAAGAGCACCAACCAAAATAGCGGTGTCCGCTTTGATGCAGCAACCGAGAGGGGAAAGGACACATATTATGGTTACATAGTGGACATATGGGAACTTGACTACTGACATGATTTTAAGGTCCGTTTGTTTAAGTGCAAATGGGTCAATCTGTCAGGAGGCGGGGTACAGGTAGACCCACAGTACGGAATGACAACAGTGGATCTGAAAAATCTTGGGTACACTGACGAACCGTTCGTCCTAGCCAATGATGTGACACATGTTATCTATGTGAAGGACATGTCTACCAGACCGAGAAAAAGAAAAGATAAGGAAGCGAATACATCATACGATGAGCCAAAGCACCACATAGTTCTTTCAGGAAAAAGGGACATCGTGGGAGTGGAGGGCAAGACAGACATGTCTAAAGATTATGAAAAGTTTCATGAAATTCCTCCCTTCAAAGTCAAGGCTGACCCAAGCATCCTGATAAACGATGAAGATTATCCATGGTTACGGCGCAATAAGCAAATGACACAAGCAAAGAAAAAGTGAAGACTTTCTCCCGCAACTATTATGATGATACCATGCCAACTTTATAACAGATGAGTATGATACCATTGTCCGTTTTGTACATGCACATGCTATGTGGGTGAAATTATGATACCATGTCAACTTTCAACTTTTTCAGAGTTCATTTGAAATGCTTTAATGTCTTATGGTTCGGCCCTCGTAATACTATTAATCTCGGTTCGCTCCTTGTCAACTATGTTCTTGTTGGAAATATGCCCTAGAGGCAATAATAAATTGGTTATTATTATATTTCCTTGTTCATGATAATCGTTTATTATCCATGCTAGAATTGTATTGATAGGAAACTCAGATACATGTGTGGATACATAGACAACACCATGTCCCTAGTAAGCCTCTAGTTGACTAGCTCATTAATCAATAGATAGTCACGGTTTCCTGACCATGGACATTGGATGTCGTTGATAACGGGATCACATCATTAGGAGAATGATGTGATGGACAAGACCCAATCCTAAGCCTAGCACAAGATCATGTAGTTCGTATGCTAAAGCTTTTCTAATGTCAAGTATCATTTCCTTAGACCATGAGATTGTGCAACTCCCGGATACCGTAGGAGTGCTTTGGGTGTGCCAAACGTCACAACGTAAGTGGGTGGCTATAAAGGTACACTACAGGTATCTCCGAAAGTGTCTGTTGGGTTGGCACGAATCAAGACTGGGATTTGTCACTCCGTGTAAACGGAGAGGTATCTCTGGGCCTACTCGGTAGGACATCATCATAATGTGCACAATGTGACCAAGGAGTTGATCACGGGATGATGTGTTACGGAACGAGTAAAGAGACTTGCCGGTAACGAGACTGAACAAGGTATCGGGATATCGACGATCGAATCTCGGGCAAGTATCGTACCGCTAGACAAAGGGAATTGTATACGGGATTGATTAAGTCCTTGCCATCGTGGTTCATCCAATGAGATCATCGTGGAGCATGTGGGAGCCAACATGGGTATCCAGATCCCGCTGTTGGTTATTGACCGGAGAGTCATCTCGGTCATGTCTGCATGTCTCCCGAACCCGTAGGGTCTACACACTTAAGGTTCGATGACGCTAGGGTTATATGGAATAGATATACGTGGTTACCGAATGTTGTTCAGAGTCCCGGATGAGATCCCGGACGTCACGAGGAGTTCCGGAATGGTCCGGAGGTAAATATTTATATATGGGAAGTCCTGTTTTGGTCACCGGAAAAGTTTCGGGTTTTATCGGTAACGTACCAGGACCACCGGGAGGGTCCCGGGGGTCCACCAAGTGGGGCCACAAGCCCCGGAGGGCTGCATGGGCCAAGTGTGGGAGGGGACCAGCCCCAGGTGGGCTGGTCCGCCCCCCACCAAAGCCCAAGGCGCAAGGAAGAGGGGAAGGGGGCAAACCCTAGGGCAGATGGGCCCTAAGGCCCACCCTGGTGCGCCTCCTGTTGGGGAACGCAGTAATTTCAAAAAATTTCCTACGCACACGCAAGATCATGGTGATGCATAGCAACGAGAGGGGAGAGTATGATCTATGTACCCTTGTAGATCGCAACGGAAGCATTGACACAACGTAGAGGAAGTAGTCGTACGTCTTCTTCCCGATCCGACCGATCCAAGCACCGTTACTCCGGCACCTCCGAGTTCTTAGCACACGTACAGCTCGATGACGCTCCCCGGGCTCCGATCCAGCAAAGCTTCGGGGATGAGTTCCGTCAGCATAACGGTGTTGTGACGATGATGATGTTCTACCGATGCAGGGCTTCGCCTAAGCACTACAACGATATGACCGAGGTGGAATATGGTGACAGGGGGCACCGCACACGACTAAGGAACGATCACGAGGATCAATTGTGTGTCCTAGGGTGCCCCCTTGCCTCCGTATATAAAGGAGCCAAGGGGAGGGGTGCGGCCGGCCAGGAGGTGGGCGCAGGAGGAGTCCTACTCCTACCGGGAGTAGGACTCCTCCCCCTTTTCCTTGTCCTATTAGGAGAGAGGGGGAGAGAAGGAAAGGGGGGGCGCCGCCCCTCCCTCCTTGTCCAATTCGGACTAGGGGGAGAGGGGGCGCGCGGCCTGCCCTGGCAGCCCCTTCCTCTTCTCCACATTGGGCCCATAAGGCCCATTAACCCCCCGGGGGGTTCCGGTAACCCCCCGGTGCTCCGGTTTTATCCGAAACTCTTCCGGAACCCTTCCGGTGTCCGAATATAGTCATCCAATATATCAATCTATATGTCTCGACCATTTCGAGACTCCTCGTCATGTCCGTGATCACATCCGGGACTCCGAACTAAATTCGGTACATCAACATGCATAAAACTCATAACAACTGTCATCGTAACTTTAAGCGTGCGGACCCTACGGTTCGAGAACAATGTAGACATGACCGAGACACGTCTCCGGTCAATAACCAATAGCGGGACCTGGATGCCCATATTGGCTCCTACATATTCTACGAAGATCTTTATCGGTCAGACCGCATAACAACATACGTTGTTCCCTTTGTCATCGGTATGTTACTTGCCCGAGATTCGATCGTCGGTATCCAATACCTAGTTCAATCTCGTTACCGGCAAGTCTCTTTACTCGTTCCGTAATACATCATCTCACAACTAACATATTAGTTGTAATGCTTGCAAGGCTTTATGTGATGTGCATTACCGAGAGGGCCCAGAGATACCTCTCCGACAATCGGAGTGACAAATCCTAATCTCGAAATACGCCAACCCAACATCTACCTTTGGAGACACCTGTAATGCTCCTTTATAATCACCCAATTACATTGTGACATTTGATAGCACCCAAAGTGTTCCTCCGGCAAACGGGAGTTGCATAATCTCATAGTCATAGGAACATGTATAAGTCATGAAGAAAGCAATAGCAACATACTAAACGATCGGGTGCTAAGCTAATGGAATGGGTCATGTCAATCAGATCATTCAACTAATGATGTGATCCCATTAATCAAATAACAACTCTTTGTTCATGGTTAGGAAACATAACCATCTTTGATTAACGAGCTAGTCAAGTAGAGGCATACTAGTGACACTCTGTTTGTCTATGTATTCACACATGTATTATGTTTCCGGTTAATACAATTCTAGCATGAATAATAAACATTTATCATGATATAAGGAATTAAATAATAACTTTATTATTGCCTCTAGGGCATATTTCCTTCACCTCCCCCTCTCCCCTCCCCTTCGCCGCCCCTAGATGGGATCTAGGGGGCTGTCGCCACCCCTAGGGAGGGAACCCTAGGTGGGGTCACAGCCCCTCCCCTCCCCCTATATATAGTTGAGGTTTGGGCTGCCCAATACACATGAGTTCCTCTCCGTGTTGGTGCAGCCCTACCCCTCTCCCTCCTCATCTCTTGCGGTGCTTGGCGAAGCCCTGCTGGAGTTCCACGCTCCTCCACCACCACCACGCCGTTGTGCTGCTGCTGGATGGAGTCTTCCTCAATCTCTCCCTCTCTCCTTGCTGGATCAAGGCATGGGAGACGTCACCGGGCTGTACGTGTGTTGAACGCGGAGGTGTCGTCCGTTCGGCGCTAGGATCTCCGGTGATTTGGATCACGACGAGTACGACTCCATCAACCCCGTTCACTTGAACGCTTCCGCTTAGCGATCTACAAGGGTATGTAGATGCACTCTCCTTCCCCTCGTTGCTGGTTTCTCCATAGATAGATCTTGGTGACACGTAGGAAAATTTTGAATTTCTGCTACGTTCCCCATCAATGGCATCATGAGCTAGGTCTATTGCGTAGTTACTATGCACGAGTAGAACACAAAGTTGTTGTGGGTGTTGATTTTGTTCAATATGATTACCGTTACTAGTCCAATCTTGTTTCGACGGTATTGTGGGATGAAGCGGCCCGGACCGACCTTACACGTACTCTTACGTGAGACAGGTTCCACCGACTGACATGCACTAGTTGCATAAGGTGGCTAGTGGGTGCCAGTCTCTCCCACTTTAGTCGGAACGGATTCGATGAAAAGGGTCCTTATGAAGGGTAAATAGCAATTAGCATATCACGTTGTGGTTTTGCGTAGGTAAGAAACGTTCTTGCTAGAAACCCATAGCAGCCACGTAAAACATGCAAACAACAATTAGAGGACGTCTAACTTATTTTTGCAGGGTATGCTATGTGATGTGATATGGCCAAGAAGAATGTGATGAATGATATGTGATGTATGAGATTGATCATGTTCTTGTAATAGGAATCACGACTTGCATGTCGATGAGTATGACAACCGGCAGGAGCCATAGGAGTTGTCTTTATTTATTGTATGACCTGCGTGTCATTGAACAACGCCATGTAATTACTTTAC